>NW_021156345.1:1136-2139 GCF_002837175.3 Physeter macrocephalus | reverse complement strand
AGAAGATTGGCCCGCCTGCAGAAAAGTTAGCGCACCTGCTTAGAGGTCTATCACGTGAAAGTAGGTTTTGCATGTGGCGGACGATACACATGTACGCATGTATCAAAGGAGTTACATTTTTCTCGCCGGCGCATAAACATACCTGTGTACATACGAATATGTGTACGAATCTGTTGCGGCGAACGCTCGTGCCGACATAACTTCTTCGTGTGTTGATGAAGTAGCAGTATACGAAGGTCTCTTCGATTAGAGTTCTAGTTTGTTCCACTTCACACCAAGTGTGCCCAGTGCGTCTCAACCTGCATATACTCAAACCTGCGTCCGCTCACAGAACAAGTACGTACGTATGCGACTGACAAGCGTCTGCTGTCTGCCCCCTATTGCGCGCAGGTTTTGCGACAAATTAGTGCCGCCAGAAGGGAAGTTCAAAAGCTTTGGAGAAGCATGAAAACCGGGGAAATTTCGTGCAGTTCATTGTGATTCGTGTCCGATATGACTATTAAGTAAAGGAGAATGCTTTTTAAAATGTGCCGAAGCATGCTCGCACCAGGTATTTGTACGCGGAAAAAAGAAGAGACTGCACGCTCAACGTGCGTTGCGACCGGGAGCACGACGTAGTGTTGAATAGTGTCAATTTCCGAATTATCTACTCTTGTGCTGGTGGTGGGGATGTTTTTGCTTATCGTGGTGAGACGGCTAAAGATTTGCGAATCTTGTCCGAAGTGCTGCCAAAAGTAATTAAGCGTCTCAATCTCCCTGAAAATGCGTTCAGACTTAATGAGTCACATTGTATGTGCGTACGTAAAAGCATGTCTTGTACGTACGCCTTCAACAGGAGGACTCTGCATTAGCAATTCGCGTTGTCGAGATACGCAGAGCAGTTAATTCTTAAGCTAGGCCTTGGTATGCCCTTTACATGTTGACACGCAGCTTTAGTTTTTGGAATTGCCTAAATTAGGAAAAAAAACGTGGTGACTTGGCAAATAAAGCAGCAGCAGGCCCA
>NW_021156345.1:0-191 GCF_002837175.3 Physeter macrocephalus | reverse complement strand
CAAAGTGGACTAGGGGCGATCGCATGTACCGGCTAGGGCCCACAGTGTCTACACGCATAAACAAACTCAACTAACGCTTTCGCAGTCACAGATATGAATGCGTCCGCGTAAGCCGTGCAAGCCAATAAACTGGAATTCATCACGTCACTTTAACAAAAATAGGTCGAGTCCTGTTGCACATACATATCAAC
>NW_021156344.1:1580-2139 GCF_002837175.3 Physeter macrocephalus | reverse complement strand
TGTTGCAGGCGGCGCAGCGCGACTGTGGGCGCCGGATGCGTGCTGCATGCATGCTGTGTGTGGTTTCGCTGCTGGCACATCTGTCAAGGGACAGTCGTCCCTCTGTTTGCGCAGTGTCGCGCTCACTGGCATTGACGTACCGCCTTGGACGTGCAGCCTGCTGCTGGGGTGCGGTGCTGGTGTTCTGGCGGGTGTTGTGCAGCTAGAGCATGTGCTTCCGCGGAACTCTGTAAGAGCGCAGAGGAGGACACCCAACGCTCCGTCTGAGGGTGGACCAGGTGTCCGGGACGGGAAGGCGTTTGGTCGTAGAAGTAAATATATTATTATGTACCTTACCAGACTGGTGAAAACTTCCCAACTGCGCATCAAGCTCAGGTCATCTCAGTGCTACATGAAGGAGAGTCAGTGCGTAGTACTGCGTGAAGGAGAGATTATCCCGTCACAACACGAGCTTGAAATCATCTATCGAATCCGTGGAATATACAAGGAAGACCCAGTCACTCTTTAAAGAGAAATATCGGAAGTGAGACTGAAGAGAGTAAAAGCAAATGGAACGCGA
>NW_021156344.1:0-199 GCF_002837175.3 Physeter macrocephalus | reverse complement strand
GACCCCCGTGGAAGCAATATAGTACTTAACAGCAGCGGTTTGGGGCGCGTATATCACCGGAAGTGGACAACTTCTTTACCAGGAAACAGGAAGAAGCGGATGTGTTTGATCATCACTCCCTACTACAAAAAACTCGACTAAAGAAGAGGGTTGACGCAGGCGTTAGCTCCGTATTTGTACTTCAGATAGTCAATAGGAC
>NW_021156343.1:1751-2139 GCF_002837175.3 Physeter macrocephalus | reverse complement strand
GTTCTGGGGTGTGTTAGATTGAGGCTGACGAGGCAGACCGTATTTCAAAAGAAAAACCAGTTAATCGAGATCTCATGTAAAGCCAGATCAGAATCCCGGACTGATCTGGAGTTTACGAAGGTGCAGCTGACACGTCGTTGCGCATTACTGTGTTCTTTGACATGGTGAACATCTTGCGTGGGCACGAATCGCGGTACTGGCGTGTATAACGTGCTACACCAACTTCAGGCAATGCCTCGTTGCCGTGCTGAGAGGTTCTCAACACAGCTGTATTCTAGCGAAGTAGTTTTCAGCTTCTGATCAGATCCCGGTGTGAGGATGCGAAGACAACATAAACCTGAGGGGACCACGTCGTGGAGCGAAGAGATATTGAACAGACTAGCAGCCT
>NW_021156343.1:0-262 GCF_002837175.3 Physeter macrocephalus | reverse complement strand
AGGCCCTGCCGCGCTGCCTTGTCGCGAGCAGAGACGCTGTACCTACAAACGACACCGCTGAGCATCGTGAAGATTGACCTGAAATCAATATGCACCGCGCCCGTTGACGGGAACCTCCATCCCTGCGGGGCTGGGTCGTAGCACTGTATTTCTCAGTTTTGATGAGGTGCACGCATATAGGCGAGAGGATGGAAATGCCTTGTCGTAGAGGTGCACCGAATATCGTTATCAGGGGAACCTTGGTGCTGACGGCGATTCACTA
>NW_021156342.1:745-2139 GCF_002837175.3 Physeter macrocephalus | reverse complement strand
AATGGATCCAGCAAGCTTATGCTGCAGGAGACACTGGCAACCCTGAGTGGGGAATAACCCGCTTTTTCATACTTGAATAACATGTACACACGTACATATATGTAGAAATACATACATACTTACATACACGGAAATGTACAAACGCCTGCTTACCTCCTTCCGTGATGTACGAGCAGCACTTGTACGAGCAACACTTAGAGGGGATAACGCAGATGATTTCGATAGGTAAGTGTAAGGCGTAGGCATGACGGTACATGTATGCTTCATTCTGACTAGGCTTGTGTCCAGTCCTTCGCGATGTTTCCAAACACGTTGTGGTCTCTCAGTCAGAACAGAATATATGTTACGCACACGACAAAGGCAAGGCTCGCATGTCATAGACGTATACAATTCATAATATATATACACGCGCACACAAATTCATCTACATCAGATCTTTAAGGGAGGCCAGTTACCCCTGCCATAGCTCATGCAAGCAGCACATCACTGGGGTGCACACCGCCTGTCGTAGTTGGCGCAGTGTGGAGTACTCCTACCCACGCTGAAGCAGAAAAGTAAAATGTGCTAAATCAAGGCTGCGGCTTTCACAAACCGCAAAGGCTCGATATCCTATATCGAATATATATACACACACATGCATACGCGTGCATAAGCCTACGCCGGTACCTTATATTTTCCCAGCGTTCTAGCTGGGGGCATACAATCGTGAGGACAGTTCTAACATATGCCGTTCCCTGGAGGTTTTGGTCACACCACCTGAAAACACACACATATATAGGTATACACGGTTATACCCATATACACGTGCGTACCCAAAGCAGACCTGTCCCCAAGTGCCCACAAATCCACACAAACAAAAGCCACCCTTGGAAGGCAACTACCTTCGCGTACGCTCCATACACCTTAACACATAAATAGCCCTCTATGCCTTCGTCACGTGGACTGCGTACGTACAAAATAGCCTGTGGAAAACGTCTTGTCATTGTTCCCCGATATTACCACATCTGCCCATTAAATCCGAGTCTCGTTACGTCAAGCGAAAACAGAAACAGTTTATCATATCTGTTTCACACGCTTGACCGGTGCGCTTGTCATTCTAGTGTCCTGGTGTTCGACGAAATCCGTTAAGGAGATCCAACAAAGGGGAAGCCCTAGAACGCAGTGTCAAGTGTTACGAAACTGCAGGAAAAACGTTGTGGCGGAACACACCGCAGTGTACAAGCAAGGTAGACTACTACACGCATGTGATCGATGCTGCATTGTGAGGGTCTCCCGTATTGGAAACAAGCGTGCTCCAGCACACAGATGCATGGTTGCTACAAATACATAGAAGTACATCTGTATATGGATCATGGCCTGTGTCTACACACATTCTGTGAATATGTTAGACTCGT
>NW_021156342.1:0-187 GCF_002837175.3 Physeter macrocephalus | reverse complement strand
GTTTATATATACATGCATATATGTGTCAGGGTACGTGGTGCTGTAAGAGAGACAAAGGGGGGAAGCTCAGAGTTCCCTCCTTGCTGTTTTCTTGTCTGGTTGAGAGCTCCATTTTGGGACCTGGCGAGGCGCAGAAGGTCGTCCATAACACCTCCATGCGTGAGCACGAGGATGCGATGTCCCATAT
>NW_021156341.1:0-2139 GCF_002837175.3 Physeter macrocephalus | reverse complement strand
GGGTCTCTACGCTCCGCCGCGTCCACAGTGACAGCAGCTTCCGCGGCCTCCTTCTCAGCTCTTAGCATTCTTCTTCTCTTTTTCTGATGCGGTCCCTTCATTCGTCACACTCCGGTCCAGCACTACCGACGACCATGTACCATCATGCATTTGGGGCCATTCTGCTGTTGTGAGATGCCTACTACCGCCAGCTTCGAGCACCGCCTCTGTGCGCCCGAACTGGGCAGGAGCGACACCCTAGCTCACTGACGACCGAGTCCTTTGCTTCACGAGCCTTCTCCTGAAATCTACTCGCATTACCTGTAGGAGACACCAAAGAGTTCAGCATTCTCTTGCGTCCTCCTTTCCAGCATTCAGTGTATACCGCGCAATTGGTTTGTACTCGCTTTAGAAGAATACGGCACCAGTACAATCTCGTCCTCTTTACGATACTATCAGGCCTTGTAGGCGGCTCCATAGGCGCAGGCCCAATCAGGAGTCCGCACCATGAAGTCGTCTCGGTGATCTTCTCCAGCCGCACTAGCGGGTCTCCGTTTAACCGCACGCATTACTCAAAATCACGATAAGCAGTCTCCACCCTACGGTATAGGATGGACCAGCTGAACCAGACCGGACAATAAAGCGACGCGCCGACTGACCGACCCACCCTCCTTTATATACCTGTGCGCCCGCAGCGCTACTGCGGGTTGCGCGACCAGCAATGCCTCCATTCCACACTTACAAACTACGCAGCACGAGCCGGAAATCCCATCACGTCCTAGAGGGTCGCTGTCCAGGGAAAATCTGCGTATTGCTCTACGCTCTCCTCCAGCTCCACAGCTCACGACTCCCTTCAACGCTCCACCCTTTGCTACCTCGGCTCTGACCGGAAGCCCTCCGATCTCATCATGCTTCATAGAAGACGCGCATCGGAGAGTCGACCGTACGCAAGCTGGAATCCCTGATGATTTCCTTCTTTCGAGTGTGTTGTCTCTTTTCCACGCCGACACCCCGTGGTCGACAGACTGAGAACTGCCTAGGACCACGCGTCTCCTCACTTTTCACAGCACGTTCCAACTGTCCCGACTTCCAGTTACACAGTTTCTCTCTCGCCCCTTGTCCTTCTCTGTAATATCTGCTCCGCGGCGCCACACAGGAACCAGATATTATACCCACCTATCCAGTCAGTATCTCATAAACGTGCAGCTCTCCTCGGTCTCCTGCTCTGAAGTGGACACCTGCGCAACACTCCTCGCTAAATGGAATGCCTGCCCCGCCTCGCACACAGGGACTCGCTCAGCATCAGCCGCACACAGCCGTGAACTGACATCATTTCGAAGCCTACCACTACCTAGGCAGAGCACTCCTCTCGATTGAAAGACACTGTCACCTCGTTCTCTAACACGCATATATGTTCCCAGCTCCACTTCTTCAAGTACATACAGCAGCACGCTCAATCGTCGCTCACTCGGCATCGGTCGCACAGATCGAAATTCCGCAGGTTCTGTAGAACATGATGCGAGCTGCCACATCAACACTGGAGAAAACTACTGCTGCTCTCCTCTTATTCAGGCGAAAGCCTACATAAACTGTCGAATCTCTCATCTCTCGGCATCGGCCGAACGATGTTCTGTTAATTTGAGCCATGAGCCAGAGTGGTGTCATCTCACTCAGGGTAGGCAGCAGTCATCTTCCGTCCTGAAACAACAGCCAGACCTGCCAAGGAGCTCGATGCAGCTATGATATGAAGGAGTGTTGCCCTGACACGGAGCAACTCTTCTCGCAAGTCCCCACTGTACACTCCTACCGACCCTGAAAGGAATGTCGCCTCGGTAGGATCGCGGTTCATGCGCACACACGTGTCTGCAGAATGCGGGAGGATGCTAGTTTGAGCCACAATCTAGACGCGTTGACCCGCTGATAGACTACACGTCAGCACTCACTACGTCATACACACGACCATGCATTAACGTTTGAAGGATGGGCGTTGCCCATTGTACTGCAGGGCCACGGGAGGATCCAAGTCATCGCGAGCCAGACCAAACAGCAGCCATCGCTATGTGCAGTGCTGCCCCTTCACGTCCACCACTCGGCGTATCATATTTTTATAGTTAATCACATCCCCTGTGGCACCCGTCTTATTCTAGCCCGCGAGTAGGT
>NW_021156340.1:0-2139 GCF_002837175.3 Physeter macrocephalus | reverse complement strand
GGAAAGATCCCGTCTCACGGAGATGTCCGACAAAGTACCTCAGCGGCTGGAGGGAGTAGGGGCAGGTTCTCTGGCTAACGCCAATGTAGTTTAAGACCGACTAATTGGTGACTATCTCGAAGAACAAGTACACAAGGGACACAAGTATATGAACGAGGATTCCCTCTTCGCAAATACGCATGTCCATACATACATATACATATCCGTGTACGCGTACGTGAGCGCGCCCATGGTGTGCGGTGCATCAGCAGAACGTTGCACGCAAATTTTTCTACAAGGCGTGGGTATGATTCCGCTTTTTTCAATAAGCGTTAAAGAACAAACAATTTCCGTGTAGTGCTGTCATACCAGTTACACAACCGACAAGTCTTCTCAAGTATTCCACAAACATTGAAGCAGATATCACGAGATATAAAGCTAGGCCACCACAGGCACTTCTCTAGCGTGCCACGATTGTGGCCCAGCGAGTACAGCGTCCTTTATTGCACCCACGTAAAGCATACACGGGATTCGTTCTCTCATTATATATATATATATATATGTAGGTTTTGATTAATTCCACGTAGAAAGGAAACGGCAAAATCAGCGTCTTGGTATGCCTCTCAACGAGAGACGCTCACACATTAACACATACAACGGCATCAATGAACTTCCGCGTACCACTGCGTACGTACTACTGACCGGCACACACCTGCCCACCCTACAAAGTCGCACACCGTTCACGTCAGTAAACAAGAGACAGACGTACAGTTACATGTAGATATATACATCATACATCGACACAGGCACGTAGAATCCTGACATGAACAGCGACAGTAATTTTGGCACTGTTTCATTTCAGGGACTGCTGGAAGAAAGACCTCTGTGGGCACACATACACGAGTGCTCAACACATAATGAACGTATACGCTTATATATATATATATATATATATGTATAGATAGATAGACGCATGAATCGTCACGTACGTAGGTGTGAATATATGGATTCGAGTCCACCTACAAATCTACAGAAATTTACGTATGTGTATTCATATGTACATGAATCCAGATGCCTATACATCCATAAACGGACTTACTAATGTCTCACCTGTTTTTTACCTGTAAGTAATGCCACGACCTAAAGCACTCTGCAGGAGAAAGAGTCTCCCACTTTTGTACAAAAGGAAAACTATATGTCTATGTCGAAGCGGTAGTTCGTAAAGTGCAGACCCTTTTGTGTTTTGCCTTGTTGCGCCTACTGTGGCTGCCGAGTCAATGTTTTTCACTTGTGCGCCTTCGACCGTAATTCATCTCCTGCCTTAGCAAGGAAAATTCGACAATCTTGAGGCAGGTTGTGATAGCCGCCATGCGGGCTGCGAGTAGTAACATGGAGAAGCTTCAACAAGAAATACTGTCACCTAGCGACGATGAGTTTCGCGCCAACAGACAAGAAAAACACTCCCTTGACCACGCAAAAATGGGTTCGTCTGAGGTATGAGAAGTTCTGACAACCGGATGTGCGTAACAACCGCAGGCTGCTATGCAACGCAGGATCATCTTCCTCACGTAATACTTATGAACGACAAAACGCTCCTGGTGCAGTTTTTCGACCGAGGAGGGCTTTTGGAAAGGCCGTGCACCACTCGAACTCAAACTTCTAGATGCAGAGTTACGGGTGGAGCAACCTCCGCCATTACGAGACATGGCAATATTTTTTGTGCTTTCAACATCGCCTACTGACGCATGCAAACGCCAAACACGCGTCCTCTTCCCTTCTTCTATCCAAGTACACCCATGCACACGCAACCTCTCGCTATAAAACGAGACCCTCTTACTTGATTGTCCTCTTTAATTTCCCAGGTGTACTATACATGATCTGGACGTACCCACTGCAGTCTAATCATTTCTCAACCGCCTTCGGTAGCGTTTAACTTTCTATATGATACGTACTGGTACTCAATGATCCGGAAGTTACTACCTAAAGAAGCTCGCAAGAGTGTCCCTTACAGATGTGTACGGAGAACCACTCTGGAATAGAAACGAATGTATATACGCTGCAACATGAGCATGCGCATACACAGACGCGCAAATCAGTTCCAGGACTCTTATGTTTGTCAATGTATTGTCCCAAATCTTCTGTCACACCCTCCATGACTAC
>NW_021156338.1:1735-2139 GCF_002837175.3 Physeter macrocephalus | reverse complement strand
CCTAATATGGGAAAGGAAATAGTCAATCAAGCCCAGGAAGCACAGAGAGTTTCATACAGGACAAATCCAAGGAGAAACATGACAAGACACATATTAATCAAACTATCAAAAATTAAATATAAAGAAAAAATCTTAACAGCAGCAAGGTAAAATCAACAAATAACATACAAGGGAATCCCCATAAGGTCAACAGCTAATCTTTTAGCAGAAACGCTGCAAGCCAGAAGGGAGTGGTAGGTCATATTTAAAGTGATGAAAGGGAAAAACCTACAACCAAGATTACTCAACCCAGCAAGGATCTCATTCAGATTTGATGGAGAAATTAAAAAATTTACAGACAAGAAAAGCTAAGAGAATTCAGAACCCACAAACCAGCTTTACAACAAATGCTAAAGGAACTTCTC
>NW_021156338.1:0-802 GCF_002837175.3 Physeter macrocephalus | reverse complement strand
GGTAACAAATCAAGCCTTGGTAAATTCAAAATTGAAATCGTATCAGGTATCTTTTCTGACCACAGTGCTATGAGACTAGATATCAATAACAGGAAAAAATCTGTAAAAAATACAAATGTATGGAGGCTAATCAATAAACTACATAATAACCAAGAGATCACTGAAGAAATCAAAGAGGAAATCAGAAGCTACCTAGAAACAAATGACAATGAAACATGAAAACCCAAAACCTATGGAATACAGCAAAAGCAGCTTGAAGAGGGAACTTTATAGCAATACAATCCTACCTCAAGAAACAAGAAACATCTCAAATAAATAACCTAACCTTACACTTAAGCAATTAGAGAAAGAAAAACAAAAAGAAACTCAAAGTTAGAAGAGGAAAGAAATCATAAAGATCAGATCAGAAATAAATGAAAAAGAAATGAAGAAACAATAGCAAAGATCAATTAAACTACACGCTGGGTCTTTGAGAAGATAAAAAAAATTAATAAACCATTAGCCAGACTCATCAAGAAAAAAAGGGAGAAGACTCAAATCAATAGATTTAGAAATGAAAAAGGAGAAGTAACAACTGACACTGCAGAAATACAAAGGATCATGAGAGATTACTACAAGCAACCCTATGCCAATAAAATGGACAACCTGGAAGAAATGGACAAATTCTTAGAAATGCACAACCTGCTGAGACTGAACCAGGAAGAAATAGAAAATATGACCAGACCAATCACAAGCACTGAAATTGGAACTGTGATTAAAATTCTTCCAACAAACAAAAGCCCAGGACCAGACGGCTTCACAG
>NW_021156337.1:0-2139 GCF_002837175.3 Physeter macrocephalus | reverse complement strand
CTGCGTGCCCACCGTCACTGAGCCTGAACGGAGGGTTGCTGGCTGGGAGGGAGTAACTGCGAAGAGGTGTATGTAGTCTGAGTCATTAGTAAGAAAGTACATGAGCAGAAATGCGGTAAAACGGAAATGTGCAAGGGGCCGCTGCACAACCGAGCGCACGTTCAGCTGCTTCGTCTGTACACCTGACAGGTCTGTAGTGGCGTAATTTGCTTGGTGACAGGACTGAAGAGTAACTCAGTGTGGCAAATGTGCCAGTTCTCATGTACGCGTAGTAGAGACAATGTTTTGGAAATCTGTTCTGCAAACCCCTTGCTGCTCCCTACCTTCAAATGCAAGGAGACTTCCCCGCTTGTGAACGGAGGGGGTCTTCTTCACATCTGAACCCTTGCACAGTCAGACACGGTACGCACAGTTAAGTGGGTAACGACCTCCCGGTCGCGCGTCCAGCAGGAAACGGAAGCCGCCGCGGACGAATTGTAGAAAGGATGACACAAAACGCAGATACAGCAGCTTTGGGAGACGACATCAGGGTCTCTTCATCGTGTAGTGTTCGGAATTCTTAAGGTTTCGTGCCGCGATGCCCTCACACAGCCGTAGAAAGATCGGCTGTGTGCTACGGGCCGCAGACTGCGACATAATCAGGGAAACACTACGGCAGCGGAGTACGGATGTTCCTTTACGACACGCGACATAGCACAGTGTAAACACACAGGGTGAACTTGCAGTTCAATTCTCTGCGCGCGTAACCTGTGCAGGGAAAGGAGCTAAACGCACGCAGAACCTGCACTTTACCTCCTCGTACTGGAATTGCATAAAAATATAAATGTTTTATCAGTGGGCTTGTGGTTCAGGAAGTCGGAAAGGGGAAGGAAAGAATGCGCCTTCTTCACGCGCCGCACAAACAGGCCACTGAGCAGCTCTGGGCCAACTGTGTTGCAGCCTCTAATCGTCACTGGCCAACCGTGTTTGAGAAGGCCTCCGTATGAACTTCGTCAACTCGGAACAGTCGCCCTCTGTAAAAATACATGTAACAATTAAAGCCTTGTGCGCCTGCAAGCTGATGTAATGAATTGCTGGTACGTACAATATACGCAGAAAATGTGTCACAGCGACGCTCGGTCGGTTCATCCGCTCCGTTAACGCATTCGCGGGCTGTGAGCTGCAGTGAGTGCACTTCTCGTTATGAAAAACGTGTTCCAGTACAGTCGGAACTCGGTCAAAAAAGCAGAACATTACACAGTTCTCTATTCTGCGCTATCCTTAGACGGCGTCGCTTGTCATCAACCGCCGTGTGGCACCACGTCATGAGAGGTTTTATGTCGTCTTCGGAGGGGAACAGACTCTCATCTTCAACCACATTCACTCAAAAAATTGAGGCTCTGCCTTTGTGTCCGCTGCTCTGTTACTGAGCATTCTCTTTACAAAGGTCGCGTAGGCTTGTTCTAAAAATGAATCATCAGCGTAGAACGGCGTGAAAGCGACCTGGGGATTCCTCGATGGCGCCAGATATGTATGTAAATGCTGCCTCGTTAGTTCGATTTCCAACACGTGTACTTGGCTGGCCACAGATGCTATTCGTCGAGCACAGCTCGTGGTCGACGGTAATATGATCAGGCAAGTAGTACTTCGCGTGAACTCGAGTTCTGAGACGCTAGCAGGTTCCAACTCTTCGTCGTCACTTCGATTTCCAACACGTGTACTTGGCTGGCAACAGATACTATTCGTAGAGCACAGCTCGTGGTCGACGGTAATATGATCAGGCAAGAAGTATTTCGCGTGAACTCGAGTTCAGAGACGCCAGCATGTTCCAGCTCCTCATTGTCTCCCTGCGGTGGCATGCCGCGTCTCTAGGGCCTCGGTGCCACAGCGTTGATACGCAGTCCCCAAAACTGCACTGCTATGGGATGGATGGGAAACGGTAGGGAAACGAGGGAGCTGCTTCGAATCAAATTATTAAATGAGCACTCGCTCACAAGCAGAATTACAGAATTCTGTGTAATTGTTTTATTCGGTGCCAGACCGAGGAAGAGGTACTATCGTCTGTCACTGTACAGTATGAAGTGCCGCTGCCCACTGCTGCTCTGAGAGGTAAAACTGGGTCCAGACGTCGCACTTTTTGAGGCCACAATGGCACAAGTG
>NW_021156335.1:1247-2140 GCF_002837175.3 Physeter macrocephalus | reverse complement strand
TCCAGTGTTGCCTAAAAATTCATTAAGTCTGAATATTTAAATTATGTAAAGTGGATGCATTCTCCATGTTACTATGTCTGTGTATCCAAGATTTTGCATATGGAGTAACAAGAACAGGAAAGATTGAGCTAAACTTTATAAGAGACACACGCAGTACAAGAAAGCCTTGGTTATTACTTTGAGATACTAGACACTTTCTGGTACAAGATTTGGATGCTCACCCTCTAATTAATATAAAGATTCATGCATGTAGACCAGCACTGTCTAATAGAACTTTCTGCAGTGATGGAATTATCCCGTATCTGCCGTCCAGGACAGCAGGCACTGGCCACATGTAGCTATTAAATACTTGAAATGGGAATTGTGCAGCTGAGAAATGGAATTTTTAATTTTATTGAATTTTACTTCATTCAAGTAGGCACATGTGGCTCCTGGCTACTGTATTAGGTAATGCTGATCTGGATGATGTGTTTCTTCCCGGGAGGCCGTGTGTGGGGAGGACAGAGCTCTGGTTTTGGAACTTGACAACCCAGGGGCCAAATTTTGGTTTTGCAGTCCAGCGAGGTGAGCTTGGACAACTCACCATATCCATCTGAGTCACAGTAGCTTCAGTAAAGCAGGAATAATAACATGTTACAGATTTACTGTGATGATTCAATTAAGAAAATATCTGAAAAGTCTTGCTACTTGATCAATTTCAGCCTTCTATTCTGCTCTTCCACTCAGCCTATACGTGAGTTTTATTTGGTCTGTCTACTTGAGTTTCTGCTCTTCAACTTTTCAGCCAACCGCATTCAATCAGAACAGGGTTGAGTTGGAAACCTGGGGGGGGGTGTGCAAAGAGATGTGGATGCTGTGAGGTTTTCTATGGAAAGGAACAGGCTGGGTTGTCG
>NW_021156335.1:0-472 GCF_002837175.3 Physeter macrocephalus | reverse complement strand
GTATAGAAATAGCATATAATTATTAAATGGAGAACGAACTAGATCTAACAAGTCCTTAGCATGGACCATTCTTTAATCAGGCTTCGTCTATCAGAAAAGTTTAGTACACAATACACCCAACTCACTTCACACATACACCAGCACAAACTCAGCATAGAAACCATTTATTTCAACATCCTCTAATCTATACAGAATTCCTCAGATATAATTACAATTTCAATGTGTTCCCTAAAACGCATATCAAGGCACATGGTGGTGCAGACAAAGAGGTTGTGTACAAAGCCGTTCTCTTGAGCGGGCTTGATTTCTGGGTTCAGCCATCCTGTGTCAAAACAGTGAATAATTTACTGGATCATAAAACATTTTTGCTGAAGAATCAGTCACCAGTCTAGCTATTATTTTTTTGAAAGGGAGTGGGAGACGTGAAGTTGGGGCTTCTGTAAAGAAAAAAGGAGGAAAATTCCAAAATTAA
>NW_021156334.1:1269-2140 GCF_002837175.3 Physeter macrocephalus | reverse complement strand
AGCCAGGGCTCACTTGGGGTTTTCCTTTAGCTAGAGAACAGGATAGGATGAGCTACCACCCAGAACCTGAGGTACCCGGTGTTTTCGTGAAAGCTTTTTTCCTCTCACAGCCAAGCCAACAGTGAGTAGAAGCCCGACTAGAAGAGTGATTATCAGGGCGCTTCAGGGCACATGAAAGTTGCTTTCGTCATGGGAAATACAAGGCTGGTCACCTCAGGTCCCGTTTCGAGATTGACACGCAGCAGAAGAATCTTTGGCTTCTAACTGGTGAAAAGAGACCTAGCTACCTACTTGGCTCTTCCCTGATTCAGCGTTTCTGCCCAGGGTTTTGTACGTGTAGCGCACTGCCTAGACGAATGGCTGGCTGCCCTAGGCGTCCCTGGGCCCAGTGAATGTACCAAAGGCCCGAAGTGTTACACAGAAACCTGTGCTCTACTGCAAGTGGCAATGCCAGCCGTCCTTCTCCTTGAGATACGGTGACTTCCGCTTTGAGGTCCGCGAAGGACTTCTAAGCAGAGAGGATTTCTCAGTACAGCTCAGACTAGGGCAACGAGGCTCACCTCAATGGCATGCTGCGCCTGCTAGAACCGTCTTCCTGAGGATGGTGGTGAGGTGAGACTAGCTAGCTCACCCAAGGAAGAGTGCAGTGTGCTACCCTTCAATCGACCTACCCAGGGGCACCCTGAAGGACTTAGGGACCGAGTGTGGCCCAGCAAGCCTAGGGGAGCCTGGCGGCACAGAGAGCTCTCGTCCTGAAAAGGGTGCTGACGCGAGGGGGCTCAGGAGTCTTGAGAAGTTTACTCCCACTGAAGTCATGCGGAAGAGCGACTCAGTCCTCAAGGAACGTGCTGCTCCCCTACCCTTCTGGACA
>NW_021156334.1:0-652 GCF_002837175.3 Physeter macrocephalus | reverse complement strand
GTCGGAACTTCTTCCAAAATCCAGCAGTGTTCCACGAAGCACTGGACTTCAGTTGACGTGGGAGCCCTAGTTTGAATGTCTCCTGGCGGCGGGGTGGCGTCACATATGAGGTCTTAGGATTACGGCACAGCAGAGGGATTTCCTTAGTAGCGCTCAGACAAGGGCGACGAGGCGGAAGTCCCCGGCACGCTGCCCTGGCTAGAACGGTGTTCCAGAAACTGCTGGAGAGCGAAGGAAATGCAGCTCTGCCAGGGGAGTGTGCAATAGGCTGCCCATCGATCGGCATACATGGCGGTACTCTGAAGGGCGTTCGCGGCTGGACGGTGCTCGGGAGGTCCAGGGGTCCTTGGCCCATACAGTATTCTTGTACGGAGACACGTGCGGATGCGTGGAGCCCAAAACTCCTGAGTAGCTTACAAGTGGCTTACCCTAAGGGAGAGCAAGCGACTACGGCCTCAAGGCCACTGCTGCACGCCTACCGTCCTGCCTGCCATTCAGGGCCTTAGCTTGAGGCTACTCTGCAGTTGGGTTTTAAGTTAACCCATAGAGCCGGGTGGATGAGCTCCCAACCAGGAGCGGGAAGCACCCTGTTTCTTTCGTTCAAAGTCTTCTTCGTATCCGAGCACAGATGAGCATCCGGGCTATATCAGTG
>NW_021156333.1:0-2140 GCF_002837175.3 Physeter macrocephalus | reverse complement strand
CATTTGTTATTTGTAGACTTTTTAATGATGGCCATTCTGACCGGTGTGAGTTTTACAAATCACTGTAGTTTTGATTTGCATTCCTCTAATAATTAGCGATGTTGTAAGCTCTTTGAAAGGAAGTGCAGATGTTCTGAGTATTTGGATGTTGTGTTCACGGGAACACATAAACTCAGGATTGGTGGCATGAAAGCTTTTGACTGAGAATGAAATAGGGGGCTGGAATGATATCAAGGTGGAAGTGAGTCATAGAATTCCTGACCTAGTGGAAATCGTGGGTGGATGCTGCATGCCTGGCAGTGATCACCAATTAGGTGTAGGAGTGGTGAGAGGTTTTGGTTATCTGTGTATCCACTGGTGAGGAACTTGAATTATCAGTACAAATATTACGTTGAGTAAATGTTTGATTTCTTTGGTTGACAGTTTCTTTTTTTTAGAAAGCAAAATAATTGATCCATTGTACACATCAGAGAAACATTATTTAGAGATGTGAAAGTGATGGGAATCTTGAATAAAAATGGCTCTATTGTAGCAGGAAGAACCCAGGGCATTTGGAGACATGTACTCTAGATTTTAGGAAGTGTATATAACTGTGGTCCAAGATTCAAAATATGAAGATGGTCATCATGATTTGGATGTTATCAAAACTGAAATTCTCATAGAATAATTGTGCATAATTCCAGTGAAGAACAAAGGGGTGACATCTTTAAAAGACTGTATGACTACATGAGGAACTCTAGAACAGATTTTTATTGACAATGGATAAAAAGCGTAAAGCAAAGGTATGTAATAACCAGGGATAAATAATTGCATGATACAGAACTGTAAGAAATTAATCAGAAAATCTACAGTACAGCATGGCTTGAGACTTGTAAAGTAAAATTCAAAGGATTTTTACTTTTTTTTTTTTCTTTTGCTTATGTGGACCACCATCTTGGGTGAATATGCAGTGTTAATTGGAAACAGCAGACTCTGTTTTGCTTCTCTATTCTCTAATAAAGGGGAATAGAATTCCAGTTTAGGTGAAAGGATGGAAAAAGTTAAACTCTTCAGAGGTTCTTAACTTGGGATCCATAGACTGCCAAGCAGACTGTGGGTAGAATTCAGAGGGTCCATGAACTTGAATGGGAGAAAAGATACATTTTTATTTTACTTTCACTGACCTCTCACTTAAATTTAATATTTCTTTCAATTTTGAATGTAGGCAACAAGCCACAGTAATGTTAGCATTAAACTTTATTACTAATAAAATCACAGATGTTTTCATATATTACAGTAGTTGCAGAAGCCTCAAAATATCACATATGCATGTCGCTGCTTTAAAAATTACAGTAGTTTTAAGAACCACAGTTAGATCATGTTATTTAATTTCTTAATAAGGAAAGCATTTCTTAATATATTCTGAAAACTGTATTTCAACATTAGTTTTCTTAATAATTTTATGTATTTTATTTTATGCATTTAAAAATGTTCTGAGAAGGGACGCATAGGCTTCATCAGACTGCCAAAGGGGTCTATAGCATAAACATTTTAGGAACCCCTGAACTGGCTTCTCTAAATGAGTGTGTCTCCTAGCTTGAATATCCTGGTTACGTGGAGAATGGGAAGAATTATGAACTGAACTTGGTTATCTCTAGGGAAAGTGGAGAGTCACAGAGGTACCAAATGATTGTAACTGGGTAAATGTCATAATTTAACTTAGATCAGTCAATTTGGTCTTAATATTTAGCAAACTCTTATATTAGGCCATTAAAGGGTAGATTGGAAGATTTTACTAGTAGGTCTCATAAGGCTGTACATAGTACTCCTGTGATCTATTTGAATCAAAGTCCGCCAACAGCCTTGTGGTCAATAACACAACTTTACACTATGGGCCCATATTTCACCTTGAGGTCAGTTAAAAATCTACCAGAATGTGCTGTGCCCACCTTCAGCAACCACCCCTAGTGAAGCCTCTCTGGTCATTCAGCCTCTTCCTTAAGGACCATGCATGGTACCTGTTCACAGTTTTCCCCTCCAGTTTGCATCTTCTCATGAGCCTTGGTAGTTTTATGGCCTTTGGGTAACCTCAGTGACCTCAAGCTTTCATTTCAGTTTGGCCATGCACTACCTTGGCCACACTTTTTTTTTTTTTTTTTTT
>NW_021156332.1:0-2140 GCF_002837175.3 Physeter macrocephalus | reverse complement strand
AGCAAATTCAATGCAGGATATTAGTTTCCCAGTGATGGAAAAGCTAAGGGGATGGTGAAGTGAACCAGAGATTAGTAATATCAGGAAGCTGCTTCCACCCATAAGTGAGGATCAATATTAAGAGAGCCTGAGGCCAGGGTACCTGGCATTAGCTGGGAGTATAGCAGGAATAGAGGCTACAGAGAAGCCATAGTCATCTCTGGAGATATAGCTGCTGCCAGAGATGTTGTTCAAGTAGAAAAGGAGAAATATCCCAGCTTCTCCCTGACTCCTGGTCTCATCCCTCAGTCTCCTGCCATTGCTGGGAGTCAATCCTCCTGTGATACTGAGGGAAACGCTGGAAAGCTTAGGAAGAGATTTGAGAGCAAACAGTCCCTGGATTTACAAATAAATAAAAGTTGTTGTTCTTTCCAGAACAGAGTGGTTTACTAAGGAGGAGAAACAATTTCCCCCTCCACCTTGGAGTGAACTGTTCTGGTTACATTGAACAGCTACCACTGTGTAATGAGGAGGGCATCAGGCACCATGTGCATAATCTACCTAGAATAAAGCTATTACAAGAAAAAAACGGACCAACTATGCATTAGGACATTTACCAAGAGAAAGAAATTGAGGAGAAACAAGCATTTACTTTTCAAAAATAAAGGAAAGAAGATTTGGTCAAATTGCTGATAAAAGACAATGTGATAGAGACTCAAACACACAGTACAGCCAGACCAAGGAGGTTGAGGATGTTTTCAGAACACAGGAACTGTATCCATTTAACTAGCTTTATCCCACATGAGAGATGGCATTGTGAGGAGGTAGTAAGTGTTTTTAGATTATGGTGATAATTGTTCTTCCTGATGAAATGGTAAAAGACTGTAGGTAATTACATGGAATTTGGATGCAAGAAAATTAAGTGGTCAACATACATTAATTGAGGCTGGGGTCTGAGGACAAGATGATGGAGTAGAAGGACCTGAGTGCACCTCCTCTCACAAAAACACCAAAATCACAACAAACTGATGAACAACCATCAATGAAAAGACTGGAACCTACCAAAAAAGTTATTCTACTTCGAAAGACAAGGAAGCCACAATGAGACAGTAGGAGGGGCACGTTAACAATACAATTAAATCTCATACGGGCTGGGTAGGCAATCCACAAACTGGAAAATAATTATACCGCAGAGGTTCTCCCACAGGAGTGAGAGTTCTAAGCCCCATGTCAGGCTACCCAGGAGTCTGGAATCTGGAAGAGGAGTCCCCAGAGCATTTGTCTTTGAATGCCAGTGGGGCTTGATCACAGGAATTCCATAGAACTGAGGGAAACAGAAACACCACTCTTGGAGGGCACACACAAGGTCTTGGGCACACCGAGACCCAGGGGAAAAAGCAGTGACTTCATAAGAGCCTGGGCCAGACCAACCTTCTGGACTTGGAGGGTCTCCTAGGGAGGTGGGGGAGGGGGGTGGCTGTGGCTCACTGAGCAGAAAAGGACACTTAGCAGAGGTACTAGGGAGTACTCATTGTCATGAGTTGTCCTGGAGGCCGCCATTTTGATGCCAAGGCCTGACCCCATCCAACAGCCCTCAGGATCCAGTGCTGGGATGCCTCAGGCCAAACAACCAACAGGGCAGGAATACAGCCCCACCCATCAACAGACAGGCTGCTTAAAGTCGTCCTGAACCCACAACCACGTCTAAATACACTCCTTGACATGGCACTGCCCACTACAGGGAAAAGATTCAGATCCACCCACCAGTGGGCAGGAACCAGTCCCTCCCACCAGGAAGCCTGCACAACCCTGTTAGACCAGCGTCAACCACCAGGGGAGCAGACACCAGAGCAAGAGGAACTACAATCCTGCAGCCTGTGGGACTGCAAACACAGAAAGTTAGACAAGATAATATGGCAGAGGAATATGTTCCAGACAAGGGAACAAGATAAAACCCCAGAAGAACAACTAAGTGAAGTGGAGATAAGCAATCATCCAGAAAAAGAATGCAAAGTGATTCTAGTAAAAATGATCCAAGATCTCAGAAAAAAGAATGGAGACACAGATCGAGAAGATACAAGAAATGTTAAACGAAGAGCTAGAATATATAAAAAACAAACAAACAGAGATGAACAATACAATAACTGAAATGAAAAATACA
>NW_021156331.1:0-2141 GCF_002837175.3 Physeter macrocephalus | reverse complement strand
CGTACGCTGCATTCAAAAGCAATTCGAAGAGCAAGCCCTCGCTACACCGTATGTATATACACATCTGTGGACGGCAATGGAAGTACGTGCAAGAAATAAGGCGAATCCAACCATGTGCCCCGACAGAAGGTATTCCTCTGCATCAGCCTCCAAACAGTTTAAATGCTTTCACCGCAACGCCCCCCACAAGTCTAGCAGCTAGTCCAAGTGGGGTGGCAAGACCTAATGGTGGGACCGCACGTGGTGGAGGCGCCATTGTGGGGGGCTGAATTGGCCCTGGCGTGGGATGAGTCGGCGTTTTCTTCTTCTGTGTTTGCTTATTGCCCTTCTCTTCGTCACTGTCGTCGTCGTCATCCTCATCGTCATCGTCATCGTCTGTGCCTTTTGTGGTGCCTTCTAGGGAAGAATGTGCGCCGATTTCAACCCTAGAGAGAGGCCGGTGTTGCTGCTGCTGCTGCTGCCAATGCAACTGCTGCTTCCGATGCTGCTGCTGCGGCCTCGGCTGCCGCGTCCCCCTCAAATGTTCCCCTTCCTCTTTTTCGTACTGTGAGACTCCCGTGCTGCTTTCGGGCAGCCAAACAGCTGAAGGAGCCCCACCTTCTTCCCTTTTTTTAGTGAGACTGCCTTCGCCTACTTGGACGGGAAATTGTGAGGGACTTCGAGACGGGTCACTCGTGTCCTGCTGATCTCGTCTCTCCTCTACTTCCCTTGAGCAGTTTGACGGGTGCACCCGGGGCTCGCATTCACGCTTACGGTTTCGAAAACTTAAGTCTTTTTCGTGGTGCCCGAGATGCACAAGCCCATACATACGTAAATTGTTCCGTAGGTCTAAAGTTGGTAAGGGCCGGCCTTGTTTCCACTCTGTGGATGGTACTTTCACGCCCTCCCGATCAGTCGTAGCACGCAGGTGTGTCTCTTTCGAGTGAGGCGCTTCCTCGCCATTGTGTATCCGCTGTGCAGGGGGAAAGCACACCACAGATGTGAAATGCATGAACACTGCAGCCAAACGACTTGTCGCAGCAACCGAAAAACGTTTCTGTACTAAACATCTGTTTGCTAGCCAAGTGACCGCTGCAAGGGACTCAATTGCAGCTGCCCCTTTCACGTGTTGGGTCTTCTAAGATTGTGTGCATGAGTAAGACATTGTGACGTTTACCTGCTCCAAAGGAACGATGGCAGCGTTCTGAAGTTTCTCGAGATCCGGCCGATCTAATGTTACTGCTGCGTTTGACGCAGGTGAAACCAAATTTCGGACTTGCACCGATCTCCCCCCATTCCTGCAGCTTAAGCCAATACCCTCGACAGGGGAGAGACTTACGTCCTGGTACTGCAGCGCCAGCAGCACAAGCACGGAAGCCCTAAAAAGAGAGGGTAGCCACGCTATCTTCCCGGGTCCACTTGCACGTGGACATGGACTAACAAAACTCTCCGCCGATTTCGGCCGGCTTCTTCGAGAGATGTTCCGTACCGGATTTGAATGGACGTACCTTCTTCCAAGGAAAGCACTGGGAGGTGCATCCATGGGGGTATCACTCCTGGACAGAGTCGCTGCGCGCAGCAGCTGCGCTCAGTCTGCGGGTGGCTACAGTGACAAAGAAGCCCGCAGCATCAGCAGGCTGACGACTGTCTCGATAATGTTTTATTCGTGAGGGTCCAACCACTCAGCTGTCAAGGTAGTAGCGTCTCACGCTGCAGGACGTTGCTGTTTAAACGATGGGAAGCCTATACCTATAGAAGTTGTGACTCAGGGGGTTCAGGTTCGCGCTGGAAACCAGTTTTCCGGATTAATGCGGAAAGAGAATACCTTCAGCCATTGCTGGCTGTGATTTTGCCCTAGCGTGCCGCTTCCCAGGCTTTGGCGCTCCTGCCGCTGCAAAATCCTCAACGCAGCAATTGCATGTGCAAAAGTTGCACACCCGACGCGGTGGCACTGCTGATGCATGTCGCATATTTCACCGATCCAGTTAAGGTGGATCGCGACTACCACACATTCCTGTGCAACTACTCGCATTCGTATGGTGTTGTACAGTAGAGTGTATACGTGGGAACAGGTGCTACGGGAGACGCTGTACCATGTCTCTTACACTACACTAAAGCAGGGAGATGAGTATATATCCATGTATGTATGCACACATGGATAC
>NW_021156330.1:1715-2141 GCF_002837175.3 Physeter macrocephalus | reverse complement strand
GCCCCGCGCCACATCCACCTGGGAGAGAGCTGGTGCATTGCTTGCCAGAAATCTTGGAAGTAGGTCTCCAGTTCATCCTGCTGCAGCAGGGAGGGCGGGTCGGGCGTGGGCTTGGTGAAGTTGGCCACCGTGGCCTTGATCGCGATCTGGCGGCTCCCATCTGCTGTAGGCAGCCCGGCTGCAGGCCGAAGCAGGCCGCGTGCCCGGACTTCCCTTCTCTAGGGAGGGACGTGGGGTGAGGCCCTGCTTCCGCAGAGGAGCTCCGGCCCACGGCCAACAGGTTCCCGCACGCACGCACCGAGGGTAGAAGTCCAGGTAGAACTTGCTGATGGATGACCTTGCCCGAGGCCGCGTGCCAGACCGTGTAGAGCCTCACGTCTTCATGACACATGTTGGCGCCCTCCTCCAGGTCGAAGGTCAGCCCCA
>NW_021156330.1:0-567 GCF_002837175.3 Physeter macrocephalus | reverse complement strand
TCTGAGCTCATCGGGCATCTCCCCAGAGGGAAAGGGAGAGGGAGAGAGGGAGAAGGAGATACGGAGGGAGAGGGAGAGAGAGGGAGGGAGAGACGTCTCTCCCTTCCCTGGGGGTGCTCTAGTGCAGCCAAGGCTGAAAACCACTGCATTTCGGGAGATGGGTTCTCGTGGAAAAGTTAAATAGTAGCTCATGGCATTATCAACACATATTTAAAAGGCCCCAAATCTTGGGGAGTCAGGGAGAGGAGCTGGCGGCTGCCTCGTAAACGAGGAGAGATTGGGCATCAGAGGAGGTGCCTGTGCAGCCCGCCACCCCGGGCCCCACAGACTTCATCTCCCAGCGCTGGTCTCCAGCTGGAAGTCAGCGGGGAGGTCAGGCCGTCCAGGCATCAAAGTTGACTTCAGGGCTGATTTAAAAGGCGCCTGGTGTTTTTTGAAGCAGAAAAAAGAGAAAGCAGTGGGGAGGGGATAGGAGGGGGAGGGAGCCCCCCTCCTCAGGCACTTCTCCCTCTCTCCCCCTCTCTCTCTCCCTCTCTCCCTCCCTCCCTCTACCTCCCTGCCTCTCCC
>NW_021156329.1:0-2141 GCF_002837175.3 Physeter macrocephalus | reverse complement strand
TTGTACTTACGGATCGCAAACATACAATGTGCACCGTCTGCCGTGCACCCGGAAACCGTCGAATATGTAAGTAATTTACTACGAACGTTGCTTTCAGCTGCATTTTTCAAACGTAGAGGGCCAACAATATAGAATCATTATGTATAGTATTCCTTTACTGCTGTGGTGCATCAAATCTGTTTACAGCCGGACTAGCGAAACGTTTCTCTAACGCACGTGTCCACTGCTGGTCCCCTGCTCTCAATGATAAGGAGAAACACCGAGGCTCCGGTCCCTACCTGATGTCCTCTCTGTAACCATGCCATATGACATACAAGTGAGGGGCACGAGTATTTATTTGACACAAAGAGAAAAACTGAGTTTTGTCAGTAGCCACACACTGTGGAATGGATTCTTGCAGTGGTCTTTGGGACAGTGAAGCAGTCCAACGTGAGCTAATGGGCGATATGCATACAAACATTCGATCTAAGAGAAAAGTCTCTCTCTGCGTGTGTACATCTCTGTGTGTGGATACGTCTATGTAGGTGTCTCTGCAGCTACATCCATTTGTATATCTCAGCAGCGGTAGTCAGTTCAGGTGCACGTATCCGCCGAGTCCAGGCGGCGATATACAACTAGTTCTAGCGGGAATACGTTGCCAGTATGCTCAGGCCGTTGAGTGTAAACGTGCCGCAGATCCCATAGAAAGCAGGTCGGAAGCTGCGTTGTTTCCTGCCGTGTCTCATACGAGCGATGAACTGTGTATTTTAGACCGACTTTTTTGCATAATAAATATATTTACATCCACATATGTAACCATTTGTACAGACGTTTTGTCGCTGCGGTCCGTACGGTTTTTCCTTGTAGTTTTTGTTTGGTGACAACACACTCAGTTGTGCATGTTTCAAACTTGTTTTGGGACTTTCAGCAACACACACTTCGACATTGCGCACCCTCGGGATGTTACGGAAGAACTAGGACACGCAGAGGTCATCCCCGTGGAAGCTCTGAAATGTATCTCCTGTGTCAATGCCAAAATATGTTATGTTCTTGTAGAGTTCAGTCGCTGGAAACTCTCTGCAGAGGCCCGGATTGTTTGTGCGTGACAACGAAGAGAAAGTTACCCTTGTTCGACTCTATGGAGCGACTATTTTCGGTTGAAACCGAGGCAACGTTTCCAGAAAATCCTGATATCTTTTTTTTGTCCAGCGTTAGGGATGTTAATTGTAGAAGTGATACACTTGCGGTCCGCGCGGATGCACGTGCACGCGGGAGTAGATACAGACAGGAGCGAGTGTAAATGAGGGTACTCGGGTGGACACACAGGCACGCAGCAATATAGGCAAATAACGGGATATTACACGCACCTGCGCGAGTGTTTGCCTCTGTGATGTCTGGAATGTGTCGTTTTTTGTAAGAAAAGAGGGAGAGTGCTACTGGGAAGCATAGTTGTGCCTGCACTTACTAGCAGAATAATTTCGTTTCTCTTTGATTGATTACGCTTGGAGCTTACAATTGTCTCTTCATGTTGGGGTTTCTGCTGGTGGCGACTACTGTGTCCGCAAGTTGGACGCCACCGTTGGGATGGGGATGTGTACGGTTTTCTGCGACTGCGCATACACGCCACCTTTTTCTCTCTCCAGGTGTATATTTTGGAACTCGTTTATATCTCAGTGTATGTAGTTAATACGATATCCGTGCTCCAAATTTCAAGTGTGCTCGCGTACGAATCCATGTATAAATTTGTGGATGCACGTACGTGTAGTACTGTCGCGTACGGGTCCACAAAATTATTGGATGCTCGTACGTCTGCGGGTGCGCTGCAGCTTGAACCCGCCATTTTACTTCAGTTACTTTTAACTTGTGTGAATCCTAACTTTGCATTGCACCCTTCCTGCTCGCATTCGCACCAACTGATGTGTACAAACATTATCACCTCATGCGACAACACACGTGCACAGAACACATGTGTACAAGACCGATGCGTGCACGAGCGTAACAGTGTAAATATTCGTGCTTTCTCGTCGTTGCACCTTCAGATGAATATCTTGGCCTAGCTTTTCACCAGCTTCTCGAGTCACGGACGCACACATGCGTCGTACTTGTAAACATGCGTGCGTGAGGGTACATGTGTAAGTGCATGTGTATACACGCCAGTTCTT
>NW_021156328.1:0-2141 GCF_002837175.3 Physeter macrocephalus | reverse complement strand
ACGTTGAGGCGCCATGAAACTCAGTGTCTGCGCTCCTAGACACGACTGCTTCATCTGCCTATACATTGTCTGGAGACCTAACGAGAGACGTTGGTAGACGACCGGCTCGTGTCGCAGTAGGCCGTGCATGCTCGTCTTACGGGGCACGATCGTACTATTCGGAAACTAAACCACATGCACCCCTATGCGCATGTATACAAACATGTACACACAGAAGGATACGTTATCTTTGAGGTGTCGGTGAGGTTGTACATGAACGCTGCCGCGTCTGCATCCAAATATTTGTGTGACCTCAATAAACGTCTATTTCCCAGACCTCAAACTTTGGCGAGAATGAATATTAGTCATCGCTGTTGGGAAATGGCCCCTGGATCACAGCACACTAACCTTAGTGCGAAGTCGCGTTAACAGACTAAGAGTTGGAGACGAGCACGGCAGTCTTAGGTGAAGCACGCGCGAAAAGACCGGGTGTACACCGTAGCCATCCGATCTTTCCCTTTTGGAACAGCAGAGACGGACCACACGCCTTAAGTGTGTTACACTGAGATGATTGTTGCCTCGACCTCATATTGGTTAGAAGTTGGTGCCCGTATGGATATGCATCCCTATCGAGGATATTTCGTGGCTCGTGACGCCGCCTATGGCACTACACGTCACGTCCTGTCAGTTCTCAGCGTGACTTGCGTGCTCCTACTTTGAACGAGTGTTGAAGGTGTTGTACACATGACATCCCCAGTGTCAGCGACCGTCGTCTTTGTACATGTGTCTCCACGCGGATATGGTGGTGCGTGTAGACAGTGATCCCTACGCAAGGCAGTAATGAACGCGGTACGAGATGCTCTCCAAAGTGCCCCTAATAAGGAGGCGCTGCAAATATATTGAACGAATTTGCCCGTTGGTAGTAAGAAAGTGCGGAGAGCGCTGCGGGCCCAAGCGCTGTGTTGCAACTTCTGTACACGTGGTGGGCTCCTGCCGTACTCTCTCAGTTGGCTGCTTAACGACCAGTTGCCAAACTTTCTTCAAAGCAAACACGCACGCGTAATTCTGTAGCGAGCTTCTCTCGCGCATGCGCGAAATACTTGCTTCCTGGTTGCAGATGTATTTGGCATTTGTAGGCTATTAAATTGCCTGCCTACTCTAGAAGTGATCTGTAATCAGATAATTCGTCCGCCTTCGCCCTTGACAGCCATGATGTCAGACAACAGAATGTGTCTTGCGTGTCCTCACTATTGACACGAAATGTGTGCGAGAAAACGAGTCACCAGTGCAACGAGGCTTGAAAGGCGCATCAAGTGACAAGTCACTTTTGCTGAACATTACGGCATTGTAGAAGTCGTGTGGCTGGCGCACTACCGCATTGCAAGTGTTCTCCGTTCTGCAATTGGGGTAGCAGGACTCCTTTACAAGGGAGAAGAATGCGTGGCCGAATTGAAGGTTCGATGTATGTAGAGGTGACAATAAGAGGACCTTGTAAACACCAAAGCTGGAAATTCCGTCAGCCGGAACTCAAGTGAGGGGGATGCCTAGCCAGATATGCTCATTTCTACACGTACTAGTTGCGTGCTTCGAGTGAGTGGCCTCAGCATGTGGTGAATGTGCTTGTGTTTTAGAAACTGGAAGTATCGTAAGTATTAGCAGCCTGAAGTGGTCGAACGCAAAAGGAGCCCTGCACATCTCTAGCCAACCAAGAAGCGCTTTGCCTTTGGCTCTGACATTCATGCGGCCAAATCTTTGACCTGTCGCTTCAGCCTTTTGTTTTTTACGACTAGCCTGAGCCATTTATGTGCTCTCAGCCACTAATATACAGGGGCTGGCGAATCGTCGCTACAGACAGTTGTGCAGTGGGTGTGAGCCACGCTTTGTAAAGTAAATGTCGTTTTTTTTAACTTCCCGTCCTTATTTGTCGCAGGCATGGCCCACGCTTAATGCGGATGTAATGAATTCTTGCCCGAATTGGCCGGGACGCTCTATTTCAAACTATTTGCAAGAGAATTCAGCGTCAGGTGTTGGCGACGCAATCACGAAAGATCCACTGGACTGGCTGTACAGACACTGCAGTAAACGTTTTCTCCTTTCTTTTCCCTCATGTGAAGCGTTGCCGTCGTTTCCTTCTGCATTCAAATTTCCAGCGTTTCTACTTA
>NW_021156327.1:0-351 GCF_002837175.3 Physeter macrocephalus | reverse complement strand
ACGTGTACGGCATGGAGGGAAAGGTTCCTTTGAATGCTTTGACAACGTCGGTGTTCTGAAAAGGGACAGCAGTCCGAGCCTGGCAGTCTGCACGGGAAGGGGTCTTCACCGAGGAGAGAATGTGCTGTTCCTCAGAGCAAGATGCGGGGGTTTTGGAGTTTCGGCTTCTTCCCTGAACGCCCTTTACAGACTGAAGCAGACCATTAGGCTATGCGCAGAGAGACCTGCAACAAGAACGTTCGAATCTCTCATGGGGAACTGACTGGATCTTTGTGCTCAGAGGATTACTAGAGAAGCTAAGTTTTTCATTCCCGGAAAGAGGCACGTCTCCTTCTTGTGTCCTACATGATA
>NW_021156326.1:0-2141 GCF_002837175.3 Physeter macrocephalus | reverse complement strand
TTGCGATCCAGGATTATGTTTGGGCACACCCGAGGTGCGGACCTCTTCTTTAGGTGTCTCTTCCTAGTTCCACTGTCTCCGAAAAAACACTAGAGTCTCTTGTTTCCCCCGTGGTGCACTATGCCAGTAAGTTGCTCTAACATTTGTGGTCGCCTGCTGCTGACTAGGTTATACCTGTTCAGACGCAGAGCTGTCAGTTCCCTCCGGATATTGTACTAGTGGTCTGTCAGTCACTCAGAAGCAACCCGTTCTTCATTCCCCTATTTTCTGGAGCTCCTCTCCTAGCACCTGCCATGCTTACGAGTGAATAACGCTGTGGAAAACCTGAAAACCCGCACTATTTAGCAGGTCAATTGATTGAGAGACTTCCGTGTTAACCCCAGCACTAATGATACAATAGAAGTCTTTGTTCAATTAGCACGTGCGCTCCGTCCTGGGTGCACTATCCTTGATGGTAAACAGCGGCCTCCTGGAGGTAAAACTATGAGAGCGGATAGTGTAGTCCCAGTGAGAGTGAAGGCGATACGACAAGGCAGCTTCTTCCTGCCTGCGTAGAAACAAGAGCTCTATTGCACTCCGGAGCTGGCGTCGTCTCCAGTGGGTCAAGCAACATTCTGCAGCGCCAGGATACATGTTGCACGTGTCGTACCCAGCGAGATACCTCGTACACCGCTGACACGGACAGAATAGCGTCGTACAACCAAACTATTAAGCGAGATGCGCGAGACATTCACCTTTATTTGAGGTAAACTTTGAGGAAGAGAGTCGCCGACGTCCGGCCGAACGACGTGCAGACGTGCGGTTAGTCGCGCTTGTACACCCGAGCAAATAGGGAAGTAGGCGTCCATGCGCCGCAGAGTAATTGGTCCGTAAGTATATATGCCCCACGGAACTCTACGACGGGCCGCCACCATGAGATTTCATTTCTTATCCAGTACCGCAATCCCTAACAGAAATAATACGCTGTAGTGCGCACAGTGTTACCGCCACACGTTGTAAGCTCTCTCTCCTGCGTAATACGCGATGAGGGAAGCCGTGAATGCAGTCTACTGACGTATATGCATTATCACAGATATTCACACCATTACGGTCCACTGTAGCAGTACGTGCTCGTGACACGCTGTATGAACGCCCTGTGGTGCACAGAAGTCTTCAGTGTGTCGGGTGAAGAGTGCGAATTACTGGGGCTCACGCCGTTGGCTCCCTTCGTTCATCAGAATCAAAGTTTACTACCTATCACATACACACACCTGAATTCCCACTTCAAGCCGCCGTTGTGTGTCGACTATTCAGAGATGCAAGGATGGCGCTTGTTTTCATGCCGACCCGCACATACAGTGTATCCACTCAGACAAATTTTCTACACAGAACTGCGTGCATACACTGCAGATGATGATTTGTTTCGTATAGAGTTCGCGGCAACAGGATACGCCCGGGAACCGTTGAAGTGGAAGGCCGCACTATTAGCTGCATGCGTGCATTCGGATGCGGCTTTGCGGCCAGATAGAAGGCCGCGCGAAACGGGAACATTGAAGGTGGTGTTGCTCTAGCCTAGTTCCGCTGGACAAAAACACGCTCCCGAGCAAGCCATCCAATTTTCTGTTCACAACGGATGTCTCCCCATCCGTTGAATAGAAAGTGACTGGTTCTGTGCGGCCATAGTTGTGTGTCTTCCGCTGCAGCCGCAAGGCGGGGTTGTCCCGTGAGGTGAACGAGTACCGTGTGGTTTCCTTTCCACCTCGAGGGAAAAGGCCATTTCAGTTGTGTCTCTCCTGATAATTGTGTTGGATACTCAGCCACATTTATGTTCCGGCTGAAACATAAATATGAGTATGCATGAATTCCGCGACAGTAACTTGGGTATGGCGGGTGTCACATTGTCCTGAGTAAGTCCGCTTATTTATGTTTGCACGCATTCCGTCCATTGATCAATACAGGGGACAGCTCAGATGTTATCGAGTTGTATACAGTTTCAAAACTGTGACTCTGACAAGGCATATCGCCGGATGCGGTACGTCGTGTTGCCCTTGTTTCAACGTGTCCTCCAGACGACCCGACAATCTTCATATTTTTCATAATTAACATGGTGCTGTGGATGCGTTAAAGCGCACTGAGTTGTTGCGATGGTAGTAATGTCTGTG
>NW_021156323.1:0-2142 GCF_002837175.3 Physeter macrocephalus | reverse complement strand
TAGGCGCAACTAGAGAAAGCCCGCGTGCAGCAACAAAGACCCAACGCGGCCAAAAATTAATTAATTAATTAATTTTTTAAAAACAGAATGATTTAAGAGAAGATTATATCGTAAAACTATATTCACAAACCACTATGAGAACATTCTTCTTTGAGATAAACCCAAAGACAAAAGGCCTGGGAATGGGCTACGGGAACCCGAATATTGGCACGAGGAGATGTTCAGGATTCTCAGAACCAAAAGAAAGAACAGCAAACATCCAATTCCACTCAACAAAATGCCTTTGTGTAGCACGGTGTTTGGTTCTAGGAAGAAGAACAAAAGGCTGAATAGGATGGAGTCTTTGTCCATCCTGAAGAATCTTACAGACTCAAGGGAGAAGGCTGTGCCCCAGTTTAATAGCCTTTTCATTCCCATCCCTGCTCTGCTGAGGTTAGATTGAGGGGAAAAAAAAAGCTTTCATCAGCTTTTCTAGGCCGAGGCTGAAAAGCCTCAGTGAAAACATGGGGCCCCTCCACGGCACTGCCAGGCCTGAAACAGGTCACAAGTACGGCTGGGTCCTTCCCGCATCCATCACAGGGAGACACGGCCTCTCCTCAGCCATTCTCCATTGCACCACCTTCTAATTTCAATCTAAATAGAACAGAAGTCTTTACTTTCTACCCTGCAGGTTGAATACTGGACTACTGAACATTCTGGGATTCTAGAATCATCTCTGACTATCTGGAAAAGAAAAGCTGCTCTGTAGGACAGGAAGTCCAAAGTGCAGTGTAGGGTTACCTTTTAATGAAAGAAAGGAAAATGAACGGCACTGGCCACCGGTTTTGCTTGGGCTGAAGATGAGTCCTCTAACCCGTATAAAGTAGACTGAGGGTCACGGCCAGTCAGCCGGGGGAAGAGGTCCAGAGGCTGCCGAGCAGGGAGAAATCAGAATGTCTGCAGCGGCCAAAACCGAAGACAAGTTTATGTTCTAATCTAAGAAAAGCAACTGGATAAATAGTTTGTCGTGCTAAATTTGGTATCATGACATTTTCTAAGTCCAGCAACATGAAAAGTAAAATATTTGTCTGCGAGTCAGGAGGCCTTGACTTTGGTTCTGGTTCCGGTTCTGGTTTTGAAAGGGAACCATTGGCTGCAGGCAGCTGAGCGACTCCATCTGGGTTCTGACTCCTGTAAAGGACCTACAGGTATTTAATGCCTTCCCACACTTGCACAGGTTAACTCAGAGGTGCTTCAGAGAGACGTTAGAAAACCCAGAAAACAGCAGTTGTGAAAATACACACGATAATGACTCAATATTAAATCTCAAGAAATTTAGCCCCTCGGTACCGTGGTTGGCCAACAAAGCTCTCACGATTTCCCAAGGAAAGGAAGCACCAGCCTCGGCCACGGCAGATGCCACAACACTCTCTGAAAGTGGCCCAGGGGCTGCACTGCAGCCCAGTGTTCGGGGCCCAACGGAGAGAAGCCCCCGAGGGCAGAGCCCGGCCTCAGGTATCCACAGTCTTGGGTACAGAGGCTGTGCTGGCTTCAAGCAGTGCCCACTACCTGCTCACTCACTCACGAACTGCTGAGAATGACAATCAGGCCAATCCAGGACTTTTCCAGAAAAGCTGAAGGTAAACAAGGAAGCACCGTTGAGGAAGATTCCTCTCAACTTCTCCCGTGAGCAGAAAGGATGAAAGAAGGAAGGGTAATAGTAACAACAACAACACTCACATTAACTGAGCAACTGCTGAGTGTCAGGTATGGTACTAAGTGTCGTCCACACACTATTTCTAACCCTGGCTGAAAACTAGACATAGTGGTCGCACTGAACAAATGATAAAATAAACATGCAGCCTGTAGCCTACTGCCCAAGGCCCCGCAGCTAGAAAGCGGCAGAGCCAGACTTCAGACCGGAAGTGCCGACGCCCACACCCGTTCCCCAGATGTGCCCCCATACTTTACCCCCTCGGTCCAAGCCTAACATTGTAAATCCTCCATTTTCCCTAAAATTTCAATGACAGAGTTACACGGTTAACATGTAAAAAGTTCTGACTAAAGCTAAAGCACTGATAACTCGGTGCAGAGCATTAAGTTAAAATGGCCACGTTGGGCTTCCCTGGTGGCGCAGTGGTTGAGAGCCCGCCTGCCGATGCC
>NW_021156322.1:0-2143 GCF_002837175.3 Physeter macrocephalus | reverse complement strand
GATAAACTCGTTTTGACTCCGAAGTCCCGCATTTGTTCTGGCGAACACTGAATTCACTTCCTCTGCATGAAAACACGTATTCATCTTCAGGACACAATTGTGGCTCGTGACACTCGAAGTGGGACGGTCACGGTGAAATTAGCTTTCTGTGTGCAAGAAAAGATCGACGACGAAGTTCACAGAGCTTGGGTGTGTCGTCCGTTCCATTGTGGAATAGACTGGAAGACGGTTGACGCTTCTACTGTCGTCTGAAACGAAAGCAGATGTTGGCTTCGCTTGCTTCTCGTCGTGAACAACAGAAGGGCGTCCGAGCTGAGTTTTGACTTGGATGGAGAATTTGCAGGTTGTGCTCATTGACAATCGAAGTTGCTGGTTTGCGGCCCTTCCCCTATTATGTTCAAAAAGCGATAAGGTTCCTTTCGTAGATCAGATGACGGGATCGTCTCAGGCAGGCTTCCCTCAGGGAACCCCTTCGTTCCTTTCATTGCAGATGCTTCTCTTCACTGTCGACCGCATTAAGGACGCTTGTAGCAGTAATACGGGTAGGCATAATTGTTGCGCTTGTAAATGTTGTAGTAGTCGTAGCACAGTAGTCAAAGTATTCGTAACAAGCTCAGAAGAGAAGTGAACGTAGGAGTAGTTGCGGTCGTACAAATACTCGTATTGTTTGAGTAGTAGGGGGAATCGTTTTCCGTACTGATACAAGTGGAACTAGTAGAAATAGTTGACGTAGGTCTGTGCGGTTGTGGGAAGATGCACTCTCAGTGATATCAGCATTACGACGAATAACAGTAGAGGCAACAGCTGTTGTAGCACTGACGGTAGTCGGAATTGGTACTGTAGGAAACAGTAGGCATAGCAGGCTCTCTTGTGCCTTGGTGCACTAAATTCTAATGGAGGTCGGCGCGGCCGCAGAGCATTTATCAATCAGCCTTCTGATCAATGGGACGTAGTGACGCCATCATTCGAAGGCGGCGCTCATTATATGTGCAAGATATAAGCACATCACCATATGTACGCATGCGGGATGGTGAACTAGACGTGCTCACAACCACCCCTCAAGGACGCAGCGGCACGCCACGCATGACCTGTGCTGACAGTCACAAGACCAGCTCCATTACGTCTAAGTGCCGGTGTTCCTGTGTACGTTATGTACATCCAGAAAATGTACACAAGTCTGTGTGCACACGTTTCATAACACGCGTATGCATGACGCACAGACAAGCACATTCATTTGTATTTTGGTGTGTAAATATACCCAAACGTTAATACGTAGAGGCATGCGTATGTACCTATACGTGCACATATATGTACACATACTGATATGCAGAAATAGGAACATGACCTGGCCCCAGATAAAAATGCCAGAGCTCTCAACAGCTTCTCCCGCCCGCGCTGCTGCAGAACATTAGTTTACGATAAGTTAGCAGTAGACGCATTGATTCATGGATTCCTAGAGGACACGCGAAACGTAATGTACTAACACAAATTTCATCAATGCCACCGCCAGCGCAAACTTGCCTGACGTGAAAGCGACGCAGGCCGCGTGAAGGCCTGAGCCGTCAGTATCAGATGCCAGTGTGCATCCAGAAATGGGGTCCTGCTGTAGTATTCGGAAAAGAAACTAGACTCATCACAGTAGTGCAGAGGAAAAAGATTCTTCTTTTGAAATTCCGCAACTTCGAGAAAAGGACGTTTCCGAGTCATTCGAGTACACTGCACTAGGGTGGTGTGGGGCACCGGGGCGCTCCAATGTTGGCTTAACATACGAATACGCAACCTTGCCCTTGGCGCACTTTTTTTCTTCAGATCTGGTGTTGCTGCCTCGCCAGAACTACCGACATCATGAATTGTGTCACTATGCTTATGCTATTGATTTCGAAGGTAAGAACTGTCAATTTTTTTCCCCTCGATATAAACTAGCAAGGGAAAAGCATTCAGCGTCTGCACACTAATCCCTCTCTCTTATTACCCCCTGTGCGTCACATCTCTTATAATCTCTTCTTCCTCGCATAACGGTTCCTAGCAGAAAAGCAATACCCTTCCGTCCATACGTCACATCAAGGTAAACGGCGCTGCTTGATTTCTTCTCCTTCTGCCACAAGAGTCTGTGTTTGTTACTGGCCACACTCCCGCGGCCTTC
>NW_021156321.1:0-2143 GCF_002837175.3 Physeter macrocephalus | reverse complement strand
CGTTCACTTACATCTGTTGACTGCAGGCCCACAGAGGACCTGCACTGACAAGACGCCTGTCGCTTTTTGATGCCGTTCGGCACAGAGAAGCAGGCGTGGAGGGAGTCAGGTCCGCACTTTTCTGCACCACGAGGAGACCCATGCGTAGAGCGTGATACTGCTTGACAGCTGCAGCAAAGCACACACACACTACAGAGGCACTTGCGGTGGCTGCACACTTACACACGAACTGGTCAAGTATACAAGGCCACATGAAGCCAGCAAATTTCATCTCATGTTTGGTCGTCCTCACCTCACTGATACAGCTTGTTCTCTTCACCGAAGCGTGCAAGTTGAGACTGACCCGTAACAGTGCGTGGACTGCCTACCCTGTGGTAGCAGTCGATATGCAGCAGGTTACAACAGTGAACAGGGAGTTCCGGCCGGATTTCTGATTATGCCCTTCAGTAAGAAGCACTAACTTCAGCAAAGGGAGCACAGAAGGAGGCTCCGCACCGCCTGCCTAGCCTGTAGGAGACAGAGAGGCAACCTACTACAATTACGACCAGTGCCATTCTTCAACAGCTTGTGATAATACAGGTACCTTACACTATGAAGGTGCAGTAGCACAGATGATTACCTAGCTTCGTTCTGTCGGATGCCGTACCTCTTCGAACCCGCGCAGCTCCACTGCTTCCGGAGAGCTCTGTCTAACACATACATCTACACAGTTTAGACTTTTGCGCCACAGGCAACATTGTGGAACAGGGAATTCCTTCCATCACGAAGGGACCGGACTTGCATGGTAAGATGTTGACACAAACACAACACGAATCGCTTTCGTCCACGAAAGTGTTGTTTCGTGTACTTGAAGTCCTTTTCAGACAAGAGGTCGATCGTGCGTCAGCCTAATTTGCTGCGGCTCTGCGCGGCTTTCTTGAGGACAGCTTTTCGACTTCGCTGTTTGCGGCCACGACCGCTCGATAAGGCGACTGTCTTGCTTTCGTCTCTTACCACAGGAGTCCAAAACGAGTTCCACTTGTGTACTTTATCCTAAACAAGCCATTAATAATGACACGGCTGCTCCTACGCGTACACTATGAAGCGCCTGCGTCGCAACCGTGCAAGACGACTCAACTTGTGTATTTGGCGCTAAACAAATTGCCAATAACACTGCTGGGCCTACGCGTGATCTACGGAGCGCCTGCGTCGGGCCATGTCACCCCACGTCTACGTGGGGCACACGTGTACTCACGTCCAATTTCACACGTAAGGACAACTTTGGAAATGCACTACGGAATCATGTGTCCACGCCTGGGTCGTACCTGACTATTGGACGTGCATGCATTGATCCAGAGCACAGACTCCATCGCCTGCCGTGTTTCAGAGTGCACCTCGGTGTACTTGTGACGCATCAGGGTCTCGTGGTGTGTCGGCTTACTCGTGTGTTACGGTTTACGTCGAGTACAGTGAACGCGTCCCGGTTTGGATGGCGCAGACGGATCCGCTGGCATCGCCAAGTGCTGATATGTGCGGAACCTTGTGCAGAGAACGAGACTTCGGGCTTACACAGCAGACGAATATACATACCTTTGGTTGCGTGCGTGGTTGTTCACGTATCATGGTTCTACGTACAGCAGATTCTCTCAGACTAGTCACCGTAAAATTTGTCATAAAGCGACTATAGCAGATTCTGTCAGACCAGTCACCGTAAAATTCGTCATAAAGCGACTATCTGACGAGATGTGGTCTAACACAAGCATCGACACCAACGATGCTACACAACGCGGAAGGCTCTACCGAATATTTAGAGCGGCAGCAACGCCGCGAGAAGCCACTACTGTACTTCACGCGCCGGCTGACAGACGCGCAAGACCAGTTTGTCCCGAAAACCATTAACCTGTGAGCATTGTGAGACATGGGAAGGTGTGGTATATGAGCCGCCCAGAGTAAAACGCGCCGAGTTGACGTGCCTCCCTTGAAGATGGAGCTGGCAAGGCTCCACAAACTGAATACACGCCAGTCTCCGAATGCGTAAGTGTGATGCAGCAGTGCAGCAGGAGCCGTGCCGCGCTGGTCGTTCGAGCGTGTTTGTTGTACTTACCACCAGAAAGCTAGTGTTTGGCACAATTACTCAGAAGCAACTGTGAACAAGACCTGGGGC
>NW_021156320.1:0-2143 GCF_002837175.3 Physeter macrocephalus | reverse complement strand
TAAAACCGGAAAACCTACGTTTTTCTGTGCATCCCCATGTGTCTTCCACTAACCTAGTGAGCTGCAGTGATGCTTCTAGGACAAGTGCCTGCGTGTGAAACAAAACTGTTTTTAAGGAATTATTACTTTCGACGTCTTCTTTTTGTGTAGTGCACCTACGGCGCTTGTCCGTGTGTCTTTCACAGACGTAGTGAGCTGGAGTGATGCATCTAGAACAAGTGCCTGCGTGTCAAACACAACTTTCTGAATAGCTTATAACTTCCGACGGCTTCTTTTTGTGTGGTGCACCTACCCCGCATGCTCCATCAGCGACGCTTGCACTTGTTTGTGATACCGTCGGTTTTACAATGGGTTTCATCCATTCGCGTGAGATTCAATATGTTGTATTGCAATTCTGCTGCTGAGAAACCAGTCGGGCCCCCCATTATCGTTGAATATACCGTTACTCGGAGTAAACCCAAGATTACGAAATCTTGCACCGGCCAATGGTAAGGTAAACGCAGTCAGATGTGACCTAGTGCGCCAGCTTATGCCACAGCTTGCGAAGCTTCCTACTGCGATAGTCAAGCTTATGCCAGAGCTAGTACCTGCGTCGTTCTGCTATGGCAAATAATGGGCCAAGGCTGACGTCACGAACTTTCGCCACTATTTGACAGCTGGGTAGATTCCAAATCATTGCACGTGCGTACGAAGCTGCCGTGAAGCGACGGCGCAACCGCTTAACGCAAAGGAGTCCTTGTAGGATGAGGAAGCAGATTTGAAGAAACTCTGCTGAGATTCACTTCATCACAGGTTAAGCAGTAGTATAAAAAAACGGACACTGACAAGGCATTTGAATGCAAGCAGTACAAGCACGCACAGGGGAGAAACGCTTTACGTTGGCGTCTTTTTGGTGCCGCCTGAACTCTGTTGGGCTGATGAGCTTCATGATCTTTCAGCGCACTACTTCACAAGAAATTAGCTATCTATAAACGTCGCTTGCAAAAACTCGAAATAAAACCGCAGTGTAAAGGAGGAAATCCCCTTGAAACTGGGCATACCTCCATTATGAGAGGTGTTAGGGTACACTTGACTGGACATGTATGCCGCGACGGTGTTGAAAGGTTGAGAAACCTCTTGCGCACGAGTGCCGTCCCGTTTTGAAGAGAGGCTGCTGCAATAACGCGTATATACGGAAGTTGATTTTTTGCCAAGGACATGTGTAAGTACAGTTTTACGGGGAGCATGACAGACAATCCTACATAAATCATGTGCGCCACACAGGTATCCGTATCAGCAGTTGAGCAGCAATGGTAAGACCCCGACGGGTGGAACACGGTTCCGCTCGTCCCGGGAGGCACCTGCCGAGTTTGCCGCCCAGGAAACACAATTGATATGATGGGTCGTGGTCAAGAAGGTTTCCTTTTAGTGAATGCCGCTAAACATGCCTCTGCACTTCGGAGTTCTGTTTCGATATACACCTCTTTTCCACATCAGAAGCAGCCGGTCCTGCACCCGCCTTCATGGTCGCGTGTTGGTTCTCGCTGCGGAAGAGAACGTCCTCTGTCCCACTGTCCTCACATGTTAATATGTGCACCCCCAGGGTGTCCCAAGGAAACACACCATGCGTGGTCTTCGAAGAGGGCGTCCGTGAAGCGTATGCGAATTGGCTCCCGTCAGGGTAGGGTGTATCAAACTCGCCTATACATGCGCAAGAATATACACTAAGTAGACATATATACGTATGAACGGTGATCTTCGACACGAATCTGTCCTCCGTACACGACGCAGAAACTCTGATCCTGCTTGCTTCTGCGTTGCGGAGCTCTTTGCGCAAGCAGTTGAGTTCACTGCTTCAGCGTTATGGACGCTCTTTCTCGTGAGGAAGGCTTTCCGCTGCAAATGTTATGCACATTCGGAAATAGCTTTACAGAACTGTCGAAACGGGTTTCAGGGAGTGTGCACGAAGTTGCAGTTTTTCGGTCAAGTTCCAACACAGCGAGCGTGCATGTTCTCCGCGAACCATCGTCTACGGTGCAGAAGGCCTGCAGTGTGCTGTGGAATTGCCGACAGAACTTTCGAGAAGTTCTGCATTCAGATTCTGCAAATAACGGAGCACAAGCACATATTTGCGTCACAACTGTTGCATTGGTTGTCTCTAAAC
>NW_021156319.1:1854-2143 GCF_002837175.3 Physeter macrocephalus | reverse complement strand
CGCAGGCGAGTACTTGCAGGTATAAAGTGAGGGGGGGAGCTTCGTCGCAGCTCATTCGAAGAGGCGGGTAAGACCGCGCCCTTCTATACAAGTTAAGCCCGCATATGTTGTGTTGCTTCGTATTACACCAAGCCAAGCGCCTTCCAGCGCGGCCCCCACAGCCACAGATATCTCTTCTGCTGTTGCTTCGTCGCGCTCGCTTCTACGACTACTACTACTACTACGACGCTGCTGCTGGTGGTGCCTCCGGGGCTTGCAACTCTGTGCATCTGTTGCTGCTGCCTTACGT
>NW_021156319.1:0-197 GCF_002837175.3 Physeter macrocephalus | reverse complement strand
CCCAAATACGCCAAGGCTCCATTATTCACCGGCAGAAAGGCGGGTGCACGGGCTCGCTTTGCCTCTCGATCAGCAAAATGATTGAAGACCAGTCCCAAGTACTGGCCCTGCTGCTTTGCATTCTGTGCCGTGGGAGCCGGAGGCCGATACGCCCCATCAATCTCCTAAATGTGGGGCATGCGCAGCCGCAGCAACAC
>NW_021156318.1:1378-2144 GCF_002837175.3 Physeter macrocephalus | reverse complement strand
AACGTACAGAAGGACAGTGCCTGACCTGTCATCCCTTTCGAAACACTAGCTTTCACGTCTTCAAATAAAGTGTTGTCCTTGTCCCCACTAGAAAATCCTTCGCTGCAGAACGGCGACTGGTCACTGCCCAAACCCCACACGTACAGCCCGCCTGAAAAAGTACATTTAACAGACATATACATGCGCCACCACGGGATTTATACGAAAGTAAACGGCTTTAAAAAAGTGCCTGCGTATCCTCGACATGCGAGTCGCCGTAAGCGCCTACCATATATATACCTATACATAATTGGGAACGTACCATAATGCTTCCCAGCCCATGCAGACAACTGGAGCAGAAAGACTTTGAAATGATGGGGAAAAGACAACGTACCTTTGTCATCGAACGCAGCAAAGCAGGTCCTTTCGCCGTACAGCTTCACCACCTGCAGCGACACATGACATACGGGAACGTGAGCAGGAGCAAGCAAAAGGTGACGTCATGGGAAAAGGCTGCCTAAGGACATGAAGCAACACATAATGCTATGACCTTCCTGTGGGCCTACCACCCGCAGGATCAGCAGCGAGGAAAATCGCGGTACAGCGACATACATGTTACACATGCACGCATGAAATTCCAGCTGCATTACTTCACACATATCCGTGTGACTGTAATCGACGCAAGAAATTGAATCATCATTGTACACCGGTATCCACCCACGTGGAGGAACGAGAATCCCTACGCAGGAACACACTTTGCACATAGACCCCACATGTTCAGTTACTG
>NW_021156318.1:0-641 GCF_002837175.3 Physeter macrocephalus | reverse complement strand
GCGTAACGTAAGCACCTTCAAATTTCGCGGCTATAATTCCAGTACCGTCGTAGACGAACATTCCCAAGCAAAGACCCTACATTTGTGTCATGTACAACACACGGTTCTGTCACGGTGCCAGAACTTCGCCGCAGCAAAACAGCTTCTGCGAAGAGAGTGAAACGAAAACGCGCCTTACAGGGTTTGTACGGCGTATGTGGCCAATGTGTGAGCAAACAACGTCGACTTCCTGTAACACCAGCAGCTGTACGCACGTGCGTCTGCAGTAAGGATGTAAATGTACATCTGCGAGCGCATGAGGTAGTTTAACGTACTCATTGCAATATACGAAAGACTCCCACTGGAGAGGATTGACCTACAAATAAACAGGTATGGCTGTGCCAACGCTTGATCCTTTCTTATCCTATTCGTTCAACTCAACACAAACATATATACCCCATAATTCATGAACGCTGCACACGTGAGTACTGCAGATATCCGGGGTTCCTTCAGCCGAACCGTATACGCATTGATGCCGTGACATATGCAGCAGATATCTGCGGCACGAGTAGTACTGCATACCGTACTGTGCTTCGCCCCACGCGTAAACTGATCCGCGTGATAGCAAAACTGCGGTTGCTCCTTGAGAAGTCACAATCTTT
>NW_021156317.1:1513-2144 GCF_002837175.3 Physeter macrocephalus | reverse complement strand
CATGGATAGAGATCGGCATGCCCCGATGTTACCAAGAGGGCTGCAACAAAGTTGGAGAATTTTCCTGCTGTGGGGACTAAAATGATGTGTTCTTTTCAAAAATACTTTCTGACCTCAGCGGCACATGGCATGCATCTGTGGAGCTGTTGTTCACGAGACACCCCACGACACCACGACACGTGCAAGATGAATTTCAGAGGGTCTTCCCGCCGCTGCGTTCTCGCCTTCCGACACCTAATCTGATCAGCATCTGGTAGGGTACTTTAGGTACCAGTAATTTCTCAGTAGTGAGATGTTCTTCTGGGTTTGTTGCCCCTATTGCTGAACAGTACGTCTTTCCGTCGTACTCGAATTCCGCTCCAACTTTATGCTGCACGTTTTTTCACTCTTTCACGCGGGTCAAGTTCGCCTCATCTTTAACAGCTTCAAGAGAAAAGACGGTTTGTCCAAGTTCTACGGACATACGACCAGAACGTCCCCGAAACGCGCCTACGCGTCGCAAGACCCACCAGCTTTACAGGGGTCGTCAAAGATACGTATTCCCCGTTGCACCCAGTTTTTCTTGTCGTTTCCTTTCAAACGTCGATATTTTTCCTCCCCTAGAGTTTTCTTTAAACTGTCGGGGAAAACA
>NW_021156317.1:0-416 GCF_002837175.3 Physeter macrocephalus | reverse complement strand
CAGGCGCAAGAAGACGAAGAGACGGTGCAGGAAGATGCGCTCGACCCCAGACTTTACTTTGAAAATCGCTGTGCTGTTGTGCGGGAGTTGCGAGCAAAGGGGATCAATCCTTATCCTCACAAATTTCACGTAAGGGAAACATATATTTCCTTCTCTTTGGGACGCACGTGTACACCTGAAATCTCGCTGCATCACGACACACTACAGGCGCATCTGGGTACCGGATGCCCTGCGCGTTTGTTCACTCTTGTGTCCATAAATAGAGATAGTTGTGTATAAGAGGTGGTGTGAGAATCGCCGTTTACTTTGATTGATGCTATTTGGAAATGGGTGCAGCGTCTAAGACACGATTACAGGTGTGCAAGTAAATATGCATATATACGTGTGTATCCGTTAATGGGTGTCTATCCCATGTG
>NW_021156315.1:0-2144 GCF_002837175.3 Physeter macrocephalus | reverse complement strand
GACCTTTGGAGCAGATGCGCACATACCGACTGGCAGGCGTTTACGCGCTTGAGTTCACAAATGAATACACTGCATTAGAGATGTCTGTACACGCCTGGATTAACAGGTATGCTACCTTCATTCTTCAGATACGGGAAGTCCGGAAGGCCGTAAAACTGCAGTCTCCGCGACGGGTTCACTTTACATAAATCGAAATACAGTTACACTAATACAGGTACACATTCACGTGTACGTATGTGGCAATGCTGCCTTGTCATGCGTCTACTACATGTACGCGAGTGCGAACGTACTCGCGTCTGCGCGTAGATGTGTATGTGCGTACGCATTTACAAGAATGGAATATTTTTCACACACACACACACACACACACATGTATAGCTACACATGAACGTTGCGAATTTGGCCTTTCGAGCAGAGAACCTGTAGCGTGTGCGAGTTGCCTCACGCTTGCACGGGTGAATACGTATCGTCGTCAATCCCCATCCAGAAATACATCTACATTCCTTTTGTGTCCATACATGCATTTACGAGAATTGAAAGGCAAGCACCAGAAATAGAAATAAAGCTTCTGCTGCTACTTACACTGCATGCGTCAAAGTGTGAACGTTGTCAGGTCGTCGTGTGCACCTATTATTGCGGCAGAAAAATATTCCACTGTTGGTGGAGCCGAGGTTCCTCGCCCTACGCTACATGAGCTCCCGAAGGAAATACCTGTACCACAGGGAACACAAAGTGAATCTGCAACAATCTGCGTGGCGGCAGCATGGCTCCACGAATGCCCTCGACGGCACTTTTGTGTCGCACAAGTTCACGCACGTCCCTTTCTCTATAGAAACATATATATGTACGTGCGCATATCTAGACACACACATATATATACACGCAAAATATGCACGCCAGTACGTACATACGTGAAAATATGCACATACACGTACATGTATGTGCACAATCGAACAAGCTTTAGCTTCTGCGGCCAGCTAGCTGCATGCCATCGACGTTTCTGTCTTTTTCCGGTGGTGGCGCTTTGCACACTACCGGCGCAATGTGGAAGACAAAGGAAAACGAAGAAGTTGCAGAGGCAGTCGAGTCGTCATACTAATGGTGCAGCACACGTGTGCTCAAAACATGCAGCACCTCTTCTTGGAGCACGCTCCAAGCTTTCACCGCACTGCCGCAAGCGTTATTTCTTTGTTATTTCGCAAAATAATGTCCTGTTTCATATGACGCGCTTTTTTCTCTTTCTCTCGACCGGTGGGCTTCCACGGGACGCATTTTCCCGCCTTTTGACTCTCATCTTTTCTCATTCGTGCCCTTTCTTGTCCTCCCGCGTCTTTCTTCCTCTGGTGCGTCTTGGCCGCTCGATTTCCTCAGTTACGGGTGATGCCGCATTTGAAGTGAATACCCCATCACCAATACCTTGATCTCTTGTTGATTTACTCTTTCCTTCTTCATTGTCGTGAAGAACTGGGCCGTTTTCTTGAGAAAGACAGGCGTACAAATGATCCAGCTGCCCAGGAACAATAAGGGTAGAAGAAGCAACAAAACAGCTCCCCCATCTTCAGCAGCCAGCCACAGGTCCGCATCCACGTACAAGTATACACTTGCGTGGGTATTCTGTACACAGTCCTATGTTTTTACGTATACAAAGACTTTACACAGAAGTTTTTAATCAAGTTGCGACGTATACGCACAGATACGTAGTACGTTAGACCCATAAGGACTTGTCTGATGTATAATGTGTCCGTATACACATACCCGCGCATATACCGTGTATCTACACAAATGTCCACAGGGGACCCTACACCCAGTGTTATGCGCAGGGATAAACATATGTAGCTATACACAGTTACACACATCCACACATCCGTACACTTAAAGAAAATTATATATATATATATATACACATTTTAACGTATAGTCTCACAGGGATATACCTCCACACAGGGTCGCTGCATGTCACGTAGAAGCGGCGTCGAAATCAACTGATTATCCATGAGGTTACTACCTTTCTTGATGAAAATTTTAGACGGAGATACACTGCAGTGTCTATGCGCCCAATCTGCTGCTGACGCTGCTGCTGCTGCTGCGCTGCAACGGTCGCAGTAGCGGACCGATGACTTTTTGCAGTGCAGCACAAGCCCCAC
>NW_021156314.1:1425-2144 GCF_002837175.3 Physeter macrocephalus | reverse complement strand
ACCTCCTGCTGTAGCACCCCCACGACATTCCTAGGGGGCAAATCGCCATCTTCATGCACCATCGCTTCTCTGGCCAGTGCGAGTACCTTCTAGGCGCCTTTTTGTGACACTGGTCACTTTCCAGGCTTCGTGCGTGCGTCTGACAAGCTAAGATGCTCCCGCAACTTCTAGTGTGTCGCTACAGCCGAGTAAGCCACACACATGTGGCCCCCGGGGGTGACGCCCCTTTTTGTTGTGGCTGTGGCATCACCACGTCGCTGCGGACTACAGCTGTTCTCCGTTTACAAAATAGTAGGAGACGTGAGTACCCGTACGTAGTTCTACCCGTGCCGGTTTTTTTTTTGAGATCCCAGCACCGCGGGGAAGTTGGTATTTGCGCTAAGTTGACTGTGTGCGCACACAGTGCGCACATGTGTGAAGATATGTATGTACGCGTATATACGAGTATGTGTGCATCCTCGTAGAAGTCTCCAGAAGTGTGCAGTCTTTCTGTTGGCGCGTCGAGGGACACGCATCCGTCCTGAAGTGGAACAAATCTCTCAGCAAACCGGCTTATTCAGGATCGACGAGCAAATTCTGTGCGTGTAGCTCTGGGTGAGTCAACTGCTTCGATCATTCTTATGCATTCGAGGTTTGGATCCAACTTCCTCGATGTTTAAATCTAGGTCAATGTGGAGTCACATGCTGCCGGTAGTACAACGGGCTGTTCCGTGCGACAG
>NW_021156314.1:0-669 GCF_002837175.3 Physeter macrocephalus | reverse complement strand
CAGCGTGACAGTATGTGGGAGTGCAGATTTTGTGGGTATCACCCGATACTGTACGCATGTGTGTTGACCATCGTACTCATTCCGCTATCCATTCCGAAGATGGTGTTACGGCTACTAACGTGGAGGCGAAGAAATTTTCGCTGTAAATCATCTACCCTGTAGAATGCATGCAGCGTAAGCTCTTCTACATGTTGCGGCTTCTGGATATCGGCGCCAGTTACTTCTTTTCTCCAGACACGTTGAGGAAAGAGTCTCAGGATTGTGATCCACCTGCTTGTCGACGTACAGGTAGTGTCATCTTACCTCTGTATTTGGACGCGCTCCTCACTTTGCAGTGACGTCAGTGAACAGGAGAACAGTTTTCTCTTTGGTGGCCTCGCTGGAGGTGGTAGCATTGTAGGTGCTGCTCACGCCGTTCGTTTGTTGGCGCTTTCTATTCTTTCTCGACATGTCTCCTTTCCCTTGTGCAACCCATTTCACTGTATGCCGGGCTCCCGCAAACAGCTTTCCCCTTGAGTACGTTCTGTCGTGCTCTCTAATTCCCGGGCTGTCACGTGCTGCGACCCGTGTAGATCACCTTTTGTATGCAGCACAGAGGGTAAGAACAAGAAAATAAACATCGTTGACAGTCTACTGTTTACTCAAACCTCCGTGTGTCTCCCGTATGAG
>NW_021156313.1:1500-2144 GCF_002837175.3 Physeter macrocephalus | reverse complement strand
CGCGGACCTCTCCCAGAGCTGTTGGATCTTGGGGGCCTCAGACCTGGGGCAGCATCCTCACCACCCTGCACGCAATGGACCGCGGGCGTCAGCTCCAGGACCCTTGGGGATGGCGGGGGAGGGGGCTGCAGGCAACTTCAAATCAGCAGCTGCATCCACCATTGCAGACACCCCTCCCACCCCAGGACGCATCCGCATACACAGTTCCAGCTCCAGACTCCAGGGGTGACTAACCCCCCGACTTTGAGGAAGCCCCCATTGCCAGCTTGTCCTCAGCCTTCTCACACAGAAAGATGGAGGCCTCCTGGCCCTGGGGCCTGAAAGCCTGGAGGCCCCTCTCCTTCTCTCCCTTCCTCCCCCCACTCCGAACTTCAGGGCACCATGGCTCTCACCACAGGAACTCAAACCTACCCAGCTTCTGGCCCGTCAGAACTTCCAGAAGCCAGAAACCAGAATGCAGAGCTGCCGCCCCCCGCCCCCAGGACTGCCTGTGAAGTCTTCAGAGTCTGGGGGTGTTCCTGGTGGTGGAAGGGACACCATCTAAGACGGACCGTCAGACATCACCAGCACTGACCCTCTTGTCCCTGCTCCCTCCCCTCACCCCAGCCTCCTGGCCCTAAAATGAAAGCAGCTTTCCTGTTCTT
>NW_021156313.1:0-324 GCF_002837175.3 Physeter macrocephalus | reverse complement strand
CACCACAATTTTAGTGCAGTACTATTTACAATAGCCAAGACATGGAAGCAAATTAAATATCCAATAGAGGAATGGATAAAAAAGATGGGGTAGATATATACAATGGAATATGACTCAGCCATAAAATAGAATGAAATAATGCCATTTGCAGCAACATGGTTGGACCTAGAGATTATCATACGTAGTAAAGTAAGTCAAACAGAGAAAGACACTTATATATGAAATCTAAAAAATGATACAAAGGAACTCATTTACAAAACAGAAAGTGACTCACAGACATAGAAAACAAACTTCTGGTTACCTCTTTCTGGAAAGAGGGGGGAC
>NW_021156312.1:1849-2145 GCF_002837175.3 Physeter macrocephalus | reverse complement strand
CAGTGAAAACAGCAGTAGTAAACCCACGGTCGCCAGCGCTGATCGCCTCTAATACTCCATCAAGAGCTAGCACACTGCCACCAACAATACAAGGCCCGAAACGATCAGCCACAACAGCATCACCAGAAGGAACAGCAGCACGGTGGAGTGCAGCAGGATCGTCAGCAGGTATATCCTCGGCAGCTGCTCAAGCAAAACCACTGCGTTTTGCAGGCGAGCCATTAACAGCCGCATCAACAATAAAGACACATATAATGGCGATGAGACTCACGTCATTGGCAGCCCGAAGAGGACCA
>NW_021156312.1:0-451 GCF_002837175.3 Physeter macrocephalus | reverse complement strand
GAGTTTGTACGTGGGGAAAACGTGTACGTGTGCAGGGCACCTGCTCCCAGTTATGTATACGTAATTGCGTGTACATGTGTTTGTCGAGAGAAAAGGAGAGTAAGTACAAATTAAAATTAAGCGGACGGTACAGCCACAGGTGGGAAATATAGTTTTCATATGTGCATTACGCATACATATTTTGGTGTACGTTCAAGTAAAAGAAACAAAGGTTGGACAGAGTGCGCAATATCAATAAACGACACAGGAACTGCTTCAAATTTGTATCTGTATATGTGTATTTATGTTCACACGCATTGGGACTTGCTCGAGCTGCATGCAACAAAGCCGCGCAACTGGTTATATATGGCTAAACCTATGTACATGTATGCATGTGTACCTGTGGGTCCTGTGTGTATCCATCTCCCGTCTGCGTATACATATACACGTACATACGTATGTGCAAACATCG
>NW_021156311.1:0-2145 GCF_002837175.3 Physeter macrocephalus | reverse complement strand
TTTTTTTTTTTCCCCCCTCATATCAGAGAGGGAGGTGGCATAGTGAAGGCAGGCCCATCTCGGTGGGGCCGGGTGACCCTCTCAGAGCTGAGGCTTAAGCAACAGCTCAGTTAATAACAATTGTGCCTCATCTTTCGCACGAACCAGGGGTCAGCTGTTGGGCTGTTCTGAGGTTACATGGTTATGTGACAGGGACAGTGCAGTGTCTGGCGTCTGGTAGGCACTCGAGTATTGAAAGAATGCACCAATAAGTAGTAGAAAGAGCCTGGAATGTGTAGCTGGCCAGGCTTGAGTTTGAGGTCCAGGCCCAGGCCAGCTTTGTGTCCTCGGGCACTTTCTGAGCCTCAATTTCCTCATCTCTAAGGTGCAGATAAAACCAGCCTTGTAGGGCTGTTATTATGGGCATCCAGCATTTGCACGGGGAGAGTGCTTTCGACCTATTTTGAATTAAAGCAAGTTAGGTTGAGTTTGGTCTGAGTGTTGTCCTACGTGCCACTAAGGTGGCTGGGGGCTTGGGTGGTGATGGGGCTGCCACCTCTGCGTGGGCTGACCCTGGCCCTGGCCTCTCGGCCTCGGAACTTGGAGACAGCGGCTCTCTCTGTGTTCCCCTTCCCAGATCACAAGTAACACCACATCCCGGCACCTGAAAGGATCTCACCCGCTCGACTACGAGCTCACCTACTTCCTGGAAGCTGCACTCCAGAGCGCTTATGTGACAAACCTGAAGAAGGGGTAGGTCGCTGGCAGCTGAGCGGGACCCGGTCATTTCTTTCAGGCCTGGGAGCTGCTGACATTGGTCAGGCCTCCCTCTTCTCTGGGCTGTGTGTGTGCGGGCTCCCTGGAGAGGACGATGGGGGCTGGCTTGTTCCTGTCTTGTCAGACTGAGCTTGCCCAGGCCCTCGGGGGAAGGGCCGAGCTTCAGGAAGCTGCTGAAGCAGTAAAGCCTGCACGTGTTGGGGGCGATTATCTTTCGAAGGGGGAGTTCTGGGAGCCCGATGATAGTGTGGGAAGGGTGAAGGACAGTGAGCTGGGCAGTCTGGAGGTGGTCACTGTCGCCTGAAGTGTCAGCTAAAGTCATTTTGCTTCTCTGAGCCTCATTCTCCCCAAAATTTAATGGAAAAGGTGACTCCTGATTATTCCAACTTTCAAGGGGCTGTGAGATCCAAGGGGAAGTGTGGTTAAAATAAAGGCCTGGCATCATTTTGGGGGTGCGACTGCCCTGCTGGTGAGGTGGCAGGAAGCTCGTTTTCCTGTGCGTTGACTGGAGGGTCCTGGGACCCAAGAACATGGTGCCCAGAACCCCTTTCTTAGTCTTTTGCTCCTTGGGGTTAAGCAAGGCACCCTCCCTCTGTGAAGAGTCTGGTGGATGCTTCCATCTGGGTGGGAGGGGCTGCTGGTGTTTCGTGGGTGCGTTGGGTGGTGGTGGAGATGGAGGGAGAAGTGACAGGACCAGGAGGGCGTGTTGCTGGCAACTGTGGCTCTCTGGCGGTTCTGCAGGGCTGAATGCCTCCACCAGGCTGCAGACTAGCAGGTGGGGGCCTGGGTTTCCCGTGCCTCATTGGCTCCCTCCTCAGCATCATTACTACCCTCTGCATACACCGTGGGCTGGGGCCGTGAGGACATCCGGGCAAGCGGAGGGACTCACATGTGGCGAGTGCAGCCAGTCACCATGGAGGCTGGGCACACGTCTCGCCCCTCTCGAGCCTCCCAGGTGGAGGTAGGCCAGCCACACAGGTGTTCCCTCCTCCCCACAGGTGAGGAAACGAAGGGTCAGGATCACAGAGCTTTCTTTTCTTTGACTGGCTAGAGTCCTTTGAAGCCCCTATTTTGTTTTTGGTATGATTTATTTTGTTAAATTTCACTTTATTCATCCTTTTCATTTAACATTTTTTGGAATAGATGATTCTTGCACAGGATACCAAATTAAAAAGGTACAGAAGACTAGACAATAAAAAGTTTCCCTGCCATCTCCATCCTCTGCCTCCTGGTTCCTCTGTAGGCAGTGTTCCTAGGCTCCTCTATCATTCCATGCTAGTTAGCAGCATGCACAAGCGATTATATGCACATATTATTTTCTTCCTTTTTTAAATGCATATTCTCCCCTTTGCCTTTTTTCATTCAAAATGTATCTCTTTGGGCTTCCCT
>NW_021156310.1:1611-2145 GCF_002837175.3 Physeter macrocephalus | reverse complement strand
GTCAGGACACCTTTTACCCCATTCCCTACACTGAGTTGTTTCCATGTATTTCTAATACAATTAGATTATCTCACGTTATGTATTCCATCCTGCAGCAGTCCTACACCCTAAATAACTAAATTTGAGTTGTTTATGATTGGCTCGTTGGGCTACACACATCTATGGGCTTAGACAAATGCATAGTGACAGGTATCCATCCTAGAGTATCATATGCGCTACTTCAAACCCCCCACCCCATGATCTGCTTATCATCTATGTAGCTTTGCCTTTCCCAGAAAGTCATCAATGGGGTCATACTGTGTGCAGCCTGCTCAGACTGGATTCTTTCACTTAGCCGTATATACTGAAGATTTATCCCTGTCTTTCCATAGGTTGATGGTGCATTCCTTTCTGCTGAGTAGTATTCCACTGCATGTGTATGGGAGGAAAAACAATTTTCCCTCGACTTTTCTAGGTTCTTGGTTGAGGCCCCCCCTGCCCCTGTAATAAAAGACAGATTACCAGGAGAAAAGCAGAAGTTTAATAACATGTATA
>NW_021156310.1:0-204 GCF_002837175.3 Physeter macrocephalus | reverse complement strand
GAGCCTCAGGGCCTCATTTATGGACAGCATCAAGGCTTTGGGCCAGTTTCAGGACCTTGGTAAGACCTGGGTCAGGATATTAGCTCAGGATAATATCAGGACTTTAGATATTGGCTGCAGCTGGGCCTTAATTAGAGACAGTTTCAGGGCGTGAGTTAGGACTAGCATTCGAGCCTTTGTTAGGTATAGTGTCAGGACGTGAGC
>NW_021156309.1:1899-2145 GCF_002837175.3 Physeter macrocephalus | reverse complement strand
AGAGAGAAGAGCTTAAAACAAATGGAGCCCACAGAATTTGCCGCCGCGCTGTGCCCAGCAAAAGCACGGGCGTAGGACATGGAGACAACATGCGGCATGGGAAACAAGGAACTGCGCTTCATACGTGCGCTGCAATGGCGGCGTGGCTGAAGCTCGGCGGAAAGACCAGTTAAAAAGGAAAAAGGTGCACGAGTGCACTATATGGGTATTTTAGCTGTTACAAACCATTCAGAGTTTGTGCGTGTG
>NW_021156309.1:0-860 GCF_002837175.3 Physeter macrocephalus | reverse complement strand
TGGATTCGTAGAAGCATTCATACATCTACGCACCTGCACAGGCACGCTTGCAAGCGAGGAGATGATAGCACGATAGACGCGTGCAAGATTAACGCGGGGAAACTGCAGCGGTGGAGCGACTGACGAAGGAACGCGTTTGAGCCCTAGAGTGAAACTGCTGAGTGAGGCAGCACCGCAGCGCTCGTGCACACGTGCTTGCATTAACGCAAGGGATATAAGTGAATCATGCACCCGCACAGGCACGCTTGCAAGCGAGGAGATAATAGCCCGATAGACGCGTGCGGGATAAATGCATGGAAAGTGCAGCAGTGGAGCGACGGACGAAGGAACGCGTTTGAGCCCTAGAGTGAAAGTGCTGAGTGAGGCAGCACCGCAGCGCTCGTGCACACGTGCTTGCATTAATGCAAAGGATATAAATGCACATGCATTAGTGGATACCACCGAAAGAGTTACTGCAGCACAGATGTGGGTGACGGCCACACTCAAGGATCTACACTGGGATGATACTTTTCACCAAAGAGCTGACGATTTCTACACGTACACATTTCTGCAGCCACATGGAGCTTCTTATCGTCCGTCGTGTGCGTGCACGAGATGGCGGAAGACGCGCTACACCAGTGAAGGCTGAAACGGTAGACCATGAAGTGGTGTTTTCGGTGCACTGGAGCGGGGTGCTGCTGTTCGTGGAACGAGCAGATTGAGATGGTTACGCTACGACGGCAATGGAACAGGCTCTGGCTTCAAAAGCTCTCACGCACTGGCGAAGACGAGACTGTCACTGGTTTGGCAGGGCTACAATACTGCATTAGGATAGCGCAAAACTATTATGCAGGCGTCGCCAAGGCCGCGTGTACAAATGC
>NW_021156307.1:1897-2145 GCF_002837175.3 Physeter macrocephalus | reverse complement strand
GTTTGTATTAATACCTACTGTCTGTATGTCTCTACTTGTGCGTAGACTCTGTGTAGGTAACGTGATGTATTAATATTTTCCGTGCCGCTGCGTTCCGATACGTACGTGTCTAAAGCTATGTATCCAAATTTGACGTTTACGAAGAGGTCTGTTCAAACTGCGGAGTCTGAAGTACACAACACCTGTACGCACCACTCACGTTCAACTCTAAGTAGACATATATTTCCGCATGGGCAGCGTGAGCATTT
>NW_021156307.1:0-1519 GCF_002837175.3 Physeter macrocephalus | reverse complement strand
TTACTCTCTGGTGTACCACAGCAGACGCTGGCAACCGATTACGCACAGAGGAAGTCACACAACGATGAGCAGCTTTGCTGAGACGAAGCTTTCCCTGTTTGTTACTGCTGTGGAGCGATTCGCGACGGATGCACACATTTTGGATGTAGCCACAGAATGCCGAAATTACGGATTATGTTCTCTCGGATTGGAAATTACTGGGTACACATACGTGTGCTGAGACATACATGTGTTTATGCACAGCCTAGCTCCTTATGGACAGTGACGCATGTTTGGATTTTTATTATGCGTATTTCTGCTCTGGGAGTTCTGTGGAGGAATATCTACTTTGTGACCGCCTTTGCTTCAGACCCTGCTTCCTTTAAGTGCAGATGCGTGTCGCGTGTTGTATGCGCTGCGTGTGTGTTCACTATTTTCACGTGTGGATGCCACCCCAGCAATATCTGCTTTCCCGGTTGTGCTGTTCTTGCTGCTGATTGCCATCGCTTCTCTTATTGCAACCACTGGGGAAATACGCTGTTTCGCTCGGAGCGGGCTGCGGCTGCTGAGCTGCTGCTGGTGACGTGGACAGGTTCCTCGTCACATGTGTGTGAGGCTTGACGGGTGCAGAAGGATCCTCAGCGGAGCATCTTGTCTCTCCCTTTTTGCGTGGGGTGGCCACCAAGAACACCGCACCAGCAGTTAACAGCAGGAAAGAATGGCGGCGAGGCTGCACTGGCACGCAGAGCAGCAACAGGAGCCACAGCACCCCACACCTGTCGAAGCACCGACGACACCCACAGCAGACACGTGCCACGGGGGGGAGCAACACGATCGACTGTGGCTGCAACATGCGGCGTTGCAGTTGATAGCAGCCGAATTTCGACGATGAGCAGCAGCAGCCCTCGCAGGAAAAATAAGCGCGTCCCGACCTGTAGCTACTCCTGCGAGTATGAGCGGGGCGGCGTGTAGAGGCACCAGCAGCTGGAGGACGATGCTACGTTCAACTTAGGGAACAACACACACTGGCAGGGGGAAGCGACCCCTCGAGGCGGAGCAAGTTGCACAGCAAAAATAGTAGACTCACTGTTATATTTGTGCAGTAGTAGGCAGTATAGTGGTGCGGCAGCGACTGGTGGTCGTGCAGGGGGGGGGCAGTGGTGTGAAGACATGTGTGCAGCAGCACCTGCAGGATGTGGCACGCACGAGCAACACACTAACAAATGGATCTTGAACAAGTGAGCAGCACAAGAAATGCTAACGAGCGCCAGCAGCAGCAGCAAAGCCCTTAAGTCTTTGACCCTCACCACACGAAGCCGCAGCAGCAGGTCCAACGGCAAGACGGTATTTACTATATCAACAGCTGCTTGGTGTGGTGACGATGTACCTAGTACCTACCTCCGAAGCCGCAGCAGCAGTTCCAAGAGCATGAAGGTATTAATTATATCGACAGGTGCTTGGTGTTGTGATGACGTATCTACTACACCTTCCTCCTTTATGGGGAGATGGTAGGCGCCCTCTTCCGTCTCTTCTTGCAAGC
>NW_021156305.1:1757-2146 GCF_002837175.3 Physeter macrocephalus | reverse complement strand
ATATGTAGGAATAATGATCCGTACATAAATATCTTCAGGGGGATAGAAATGTGTATAGTTGCACAAAAGCAGACAGACAGGCATGTATAGATAGATGCATACACAAGTCTACATTCCTCTACCGTACTTCTCTTCTGTGAAGCTGAAGCACCAGGCTCGTTCGCCTCCATGCGCAGTTGCGCGAGAAGCGCTGACGTGCTCGTGTAATTTTCCTGCTTCTTGTCCTCAGAAGTTTCAGCGGAGCAGTCTTTGTGCACGACTAGGAAGAAGTACAAAGTAGTACGCACCCTAGATAAAAGCGTATTCGTATTCTAGCTGTCCCTCTAATTACTTGTATGTGCCGCGTTCAAGTACATTTCTCTGAGCATGTACGTATATAAAAGAGCATC
>NW_021156305.1:0-1053 GCF_002837175.3 Physeter macrocephalus | reverse complement strand
ACATCGATACATATAGATATATAACAACGCACCCGGTTGTCCGTTAAAAGTACTGTTCGTGGTTTCTTAGCATAGTAAATCAGAAAGGGGAGCGCTCCGTTACTTGCCAGTTACCACCAACGAAGTACTCGTACCGGATGCCACTCCACGTACTGGTGTAGAAAGGAAAAGGAAAAGTGGGGACGGAATCTGTATACTAGTCATATATATAGAAGGGGAAAGGAAAAGTGGGGATGGAATCTGTATACTGGTCATATATATATTTGTTTCTAAATATTGTAACGGTTTCATGGATTACTTCCGAATGTATATGTATCTGCCTGTATCTCCCTCTGTGCTTGTAATGGTTTCATGGATTATCTCCTCCGTAAGAGAATGGGTGGCGATTCGTCGAGCTTATTGACAAGAAAACGAGCGCTTCTCGTCCGCGTACGTAATGAGGGATCTTTGCCTTCCTTTCACTTAGAAGCGCAGGGCTTCTTAGCTCACTTCTTTTGGAGGAAAAACCCGCACACGCCCTTCCTCCTCTTTATACAGAAAGTCGAATAGATGCTTATATTTGTGCGGGGAGCACCACCTCAAAATTCTTCTTTTTCCCATAGTATACAATAGAAAACACACCCAGAATCCACACGTATCGTTTCGAGGGTAACACGCTGAAATTGCTCCTCACACGAGGCTCACAACAGAAAACATACCCAGAATCCACACGTGTCGTTTCGAGGGTAACACGCTGAAATTGCTTCTCACACGAGGCTCACAATAGAAAACACACCCAGAATGCACACATATCTTTTCGAGGGTAACACGTTGAAATTGCTCCTCACACGAGGCTCACGTATAACAGCAAGCACGCTAGCTTTGTGGACCTTCTAAACTGAGACCCTGTGGAAAGAACACGAAGCTTGAAATTCAAAAATTATAGCAGGACTGACAGATGTCTTGTGTGTCGCCTGCTTTGCTCCGTGTTTCGTGTGAAAATCACCTTACTTGTCGCACTATTCGTGGACTGTAATATCCACATGCGTACGCTCACTTGCACAGTTTTGGAAA
>NW_021156304.1:911-2146 GCF_002837175.3 Physeter macrocephalus | reverse complement strand
GGACAAGTAATCTTATTACGCTGATGGGCAGGAGGTCAATTGCCGACAGCCAATTTTGAGAAGTGTATGGAGTTTCCTTAAATATCTCAAAAACCGCTCCAGAGCATAGGGCACTGCAACTCACGGGCATGTACCTTGGGAAGACTACAAATCTACAAGCCACAGGCACCCCAAAGCTTACGGCTGCCCTGTTTACAAGCACCTCGACTTCAGTACACCTTCCATATCCCAGGGAAGAGAAAAATGAATGCAGAAGTGGTGGTACTTACGTACAATGGACTATCACTCAGCCAGGAAATCAATGTCCGAAGGCAGGGAGCAGCATAACCAGGGCAATTCGGGACGGTGATTCGAAGTGAAATAAGTCACACAGAAAAAGAAACTAATCCTAAGCTATCACTTAGAGAGGGAATGTAAACGTGGCTACACATGAACTGATTTACAAACCAGAACACAGCCACACACGTAGAAAACACACTTAGGCCCGCTCCGGGGGAAAGGTGAGGGGGGGTGATGCATCCAACAAGAGTTAGAAATGAGCACAGATAAACTTCCATACAGCAAATATGTAACGGACAAGATCTGCCCCTTGCTCAAAGGACTGGACTCAGCACACCCTCTTCACCGCAGAAGGGTATATGTGACCAGTAAGACTCTCAAGACCTATGTATAGACATCCCTCTGTAAGTGAAACAAGTGTGGGTCAAGCGGCAGCAACAGAGCAGTGGAAATCAGCTAAAGCCCATTCTACAAATAAACCACAAACACAAAGACAGTGCACGAGAGAGAAATACTTAGAAAATTCGTTCAGGGCCGGGGAGGCAACCTGGACTGCCCCATCGACAGCCACAGCTGGATGAGACATGAGGCTGGACACTCTTGGGGCTGAGACGATTGCTGAGGACGGGTGAGCAAATGCAGACCATTGAAATCATACTGCGTGCTACCCATGCCACGGCTCCCAACTCGCCAGGCTCAGGGGAATCTCCCTACAGCACAAGGACGCATGGGCAACCCCGAGGACGGTCCACCGCGTGATCGGGAAAGGTTTCGAACACGCACCTCATTTTTCCTCTCCTGCTACTCGGCTTCGCCGTTCCAGCCGCTTGACTGACAATCACCCCACTTGGAGAATCAGCACCTTTAACTCCCTCTTTCGCACACTTTGCCATTTCTGCCGAGGAGCAACGGGAAGAGAGACCAGCTGGACGTGTCTGGACAGGCACATGTCACTC
>NW_021156304.1:0-493 GCF_002837175.3 Physeter macrocephalus | reverse complement strand
ATATATTCAGGAAAAAACGCCTACGCCCTTTTTGGCCCACCAGGCAAGCCGGCAACGCAAATCGGCGCTTCAAAGAAGTCTCACTTCCCTGCGGGTAAAAGGGCCATGCCAAAAATGTACAAAATCCAGAAATGCAGGACAGGCCTTGAAGGACAGGGAAGCTTGTTACGCTGATGGGCAGGAGGTCAACTGCCGACAGCCACTCTGGAGAAGTGTATGGTGTTTCCTCAAATATCTCCAAAACCGCTACAGAGCATAGGGCACTGCCACTCATGGGCATGTACCTTGGGAAGACTACAAATCTACAAGCCACAGGCACCCCCAAGGTTACGGGTGCTCTGTTTTCAAGCACCTCGACTTCAGTACACCTTCGATATCCCAGGGAAGAGAAAAATGGATGCAGAAGTGGTGGTACTTAAGTACCATGGACTATCACTCAGGCAAAAATCAATGTCCTAAGGCTAGGAGCAGCATAACCAGGGCAATTCGGGAC
>NW_021156302.1:0-123 GCF_002837175.3 Physeter macrocephalus | reverse complement strand
TTAAATGAGTAGGTTGTTCAGCCCCAGAACTACTAGAATTCATGATCAGTTTTTCTGGTTTTTGTCTGAGTTTTTATGGAGAGAGTTCTTGACCATCATGCTTTCATGATAGGTTGTTAGTAT
>NW_021156301.1:1520-2146 GCF_002837175.3 Physeter macrocephalus | reverse complement strand
TTTTTTTTTTCTTTCATGGGCCCATTATGTAACTCAATTCCAGTTTTCTTTTTTCTCTTTTTTTTTTTTTTTGGAGGAAGGAATTGATTTAATTTTGTTTAATTCAGTCTTTTTTTTAATAGAACAGAAAGTCACAAAAATTACAATCATCCTCATCAGTTCACTCAGTCCCATGTAATTAATTTTTTTTCATCTTGATCTTTCATTAGCACTTTTATGAATTCATCAGTTTTCCATTAGAGTTCTGAAAATGCTTATTCATTCAGTTCAGCAGTACAGTCAGTCATCAGAAACCTGTACTTGTCAGAGTCTTTTCCATGAATTCCTTGAAGATGAAACCCTTTTGCAGGAACATTTTTGCAAAAGCATCAGAGTACACACAGAACTGTCTGTAAATGACAAAAGACTTTAAAATGACCATGGTTAAAGATTTGATGAAAGTTCATAATAATGCAATTGACAACAAAATTTAGTTATTTCTGAGATATACATTTTAAAGTAATAACTAGAATTATGACTTATAACATTATACCAGAACATATAAGATTTTTAGAAATTTCATGTAATGCCTGAAACATTTATATTAATATATTTCCATACAAATAACCCAAAGAAAGTTTAGTATT
>NW_021156301.1:0-104 GCF_002837175.3 Physeter macrocephalus | reverse complement strand
AAGAGTTTTATAGTGTCCGGTCTTACATTTAGGTTTCTAATCCATTTTGAAGGTTTTTTTGTGTATGGTGTTAGGAGGTGTTCTAATTTCATTCTTTTACATGT
>NW_021156299.1:0-2146 GCF_002837175.3 Physeter macrocephalus | reverse complement strand
GTAGCCGTTTCCATGAGGTCTGAATAGCCGATCTGCTTTAGTTGAAAGGAAATATACTTTTTGGACCCTGGGCCCCTCGGTCTTGCTTCAATTTCCCTCCAAGATAACTGAGTACCACCAGACCCCTTTGGGCCTGCTGAGCAATGTCGAGGCCCATAGGTCCCTCGGAGGCCCTCTATGTATGCCGAGTGACGGGCAACACACTGCACGTTACTCCAGGAGAGTTACATGTCCAGAGCACACAAACAGCCTCAGGCACACATTCCTAGACAGCCCACCGTGCTCCGGAAGTCTTCATCAAGGCCCTCGTCTGAGCTGCCAAGAGAACACACGCTGCCTAAAATCCTTCGAGGACCTCGTACCTGAAGTCACTCTCTTTACGGTGAAACTCAGCATCCTAACACGGTGTGGCGCTCACAGAACGCTCAAAGTGAGCACTTGCTTGGAGGTAAAGCCCTGAATTCCTATGCACAGGCGGAGGCGTGCAGCAGCTTCCATGAGACCTTAGTCATTGCTCTGTATTATTTTCAAGGCAGTAGCATTTTCAGGATCCCTAAGAGCTTCGCATGGGCACCATATTCCCTGCAGGAACACTGAGTACCATCAGGCTTCCCTGGGCCTGCTAAGCAATTTCCAGGCCCGTAGACTTTCTGAGTCATTCTGTGTACGTCGCGTGTAGGGCAACACACTGCAGTCTCTCTTGAGGGAGCTGAATTTCCCCAGCCCTCTCACAGCTTCACTCACACCGTTGTAGCCAGTCCCCACATGACGGGGATGACGGACTCATTACCCTAATCGGAGAGGCACGGAGAAAAACACTCGGCTTCGCTCTCCATCTAGTACCGCCAATCTGAAGTCATAGGAGCCCCACTTGGGCAACGTGTTCCCTGAAAGAACACAGGGTTCCCCCAGGCTCCCCTGGGCCCCTAGGCAACATCCAGGCCCGTAGCCCTTCCCCATCATTCTGTGTTAGCCGAGTGTAGGGCAACACATTGCACTCTTTCTTTGGAGGGCTTGGTTTCCCCAGGACTCCCTGAGAGAACACAGGGTTCCCCCAGGCTCCCCTGGGCCCCTAGGCAACATCCCGGCCCGTAGCCCTTCCCCGTCCCTCTGTGTTAGCCGAGTGTAGGGCAACACATTGCACTTTTCTTTGGAGGGCTTGGTTTCCCCAGGACTGCCACAGGTTCACGAACACAGTTCTAGCCTGTTCCAAATGCCGTGGAAGTAGGACCCATTGCCGTAGTCTGAGCTGCACTTTGAAAATCCCTCGGCTACACGTTCCATCTAGGACTATACTAAATGTAAATTAATCCATTTACATTTAGTATAGCACTGAAAATACTTAGGTTTCGAGATACCATGTCATTGTCTGCTCTCGTTCGTACTGCAAGGTAAGCCCATTTCTTCATGTAGCACAGCTGGCTTTTGAAGAGGCACAGTCCCGGAGGCCTAGCCAGGGCGTTCCATGGTTCAGGCAGTTTGCTAGAGGAAGAACATCTTGCTTGGAGAATTTGATTCAGGGATGGAACCACTGTGTATTCAGTGTCTATTTTGACTTGTGAGAAACCGGAGGGAGGTTTGCAGTGTGTGCCCCTGGAAATGGCAGCCTGGCAGTACTAAACTTTCCTTCCCATTTGGAAAGCTCCATTCATGCGGCGTTGAAGCCTCCTGAAATTCCGTGCTGTTGACAAGCCTCTAGCTACCATAAGCATGGCTCTGGGAAGAAAATGAGTTTTGTCTAGCTACACCGGGTGCTTCCATGGCCGTCGTGCAGCCCGTCCAGCAGTGCTCTAGAGCTGAAGGGAAACTCGACGTGAGGACGTGCCTCGAAGAGCCTGGTCCTGAGGAGCCAAGCCGAAAGGCACGTATGCATCTGTTTTCACGAGGTCTTGAACGCTGTTTCATTTTATTTGAAAGGATGTACCCTTTTCCTTATCCTGGGCCCCTCGCGTGTGCATCATTTTCCCTCCAAGCTCACTGAGTACCACGAGACCCCTGTGGGCCTGCTGAGTTATGTCGAGGCCCATAGGTCCCTCGCAGACCCTCTGAGTATGCCTAGTGATGGGCAACACAATGCACGTTACCTCGGGAGAGCTGCATTTCCAGAACACTCGAACAGCCTCGGGACCACTTTTCTAGAGCCCAC
>NW_021156298.1:1298-2147 GCF_002837175.3 Physeter macrocephalus | reverse complement strand
AGTTTAGTATTTAGAGTTTATTATCATTGGTAGATTTGCTTATTGATTTTTGGTTGCTCTCTTCCTCTTTTTTCCTATATATAGTTATAGATATATTCTTCCTTTTTCTCTTTTTGTGAGTGTGTATACTTCTTTGTATGATTTTGTCTGAATAGCTTTGCTTTTACCATTTGTCCTAGGGTTCTGTCAGGTTTTTTTTTTTCTTTTTCAGTATAGTTTTTAGTGCTTGCTATCATTGGTGGATTTGTTTTTTGGTTTGGTTGCTCTCTTTTTCTTCATTTTTAATTTTTTATTTTTAATAATTTTTTAATGTTAATAACCTTATTTTTTCGTTTTTTCTCCCTTTTCTTCTGAGCCGTATGGCTGACAGTGTCTTGGTGCTCCAGCTGGGTGTCAGCCCTGTGCCTCTGAGGTGGGAGAGCTGAGTGTAGGACATTGGTCCACCAGAGACCTCCCAGCCCCTTTTAATATCAATCAGCAAAAGCTCTCCCAGAGATCTCCATCTCAACGCTAAGACCAGATCCGCTCAACAACCAGCAAACTACAGTGCTGGACACCCTATGCTAAACAACTAGCAAGACAGGAATACAACCCCACCTGTTAGGAGACAGGCTGCCTAAAATCATAATAAGGTCACAGAAACCCCCCCAGACACGTTCTTGCCCACCAGAAAGACAAGATCCAGCCTCATCCACCAGAACACAGGCACTAGTCCCCTCCACCAAGAAGCCTACAGAACCCACTGAAACAACCTTAGCCACTGGGGCAGACACCAAAAACAACGGGATCTACGAACCTGCAGCCTGTGAAAAGGAGACCCCAAACACAGTAAGTTAAGCAAAATGAGAA
>NW_021156298.1:0-420 GCF_002837175.3 Physeter macrocephalus | reverse complement strand
AAGCAAAAGCTAAGAGAATTCAGCACCACCAAACCAGCTTTACAACAAATGCTAAAGGAACTTCTCTAGGCAGGAAACACAAGAGAAGGAAAAGACCTACAATAACAAACCCAAAACAATTAAGAAAATAGTAATAGGAACATACATATTAATAATTACCTTAAACGTGAATGGATTAAATGCTCCAACCAAAAGACACAGGCTTGCTGAATGGATACAAAAACAAGACCCATACAAATGCTGTCTACAAGAGATCCACTTCAGACCTAGGGACACATACAGACTGAGAGTGAGGGGATGGAAAAAGATATTCCATGCAAATGGAAATCAAAAGAAAGCTGGAGTAGCTATACTCATATCGGAAAAAATAAACTTTAAAATACAGAATGTTACAAGAGACAAGGAAGGACACTACATAAT
>NW_021156297.1:1921-2147 GCF_002837175.3 Physeter macrocephalus | reverse complement strand
AGTACCCCGACAGATGGATATACACAGTGATATATTGGTGCAAATGAAAACGAACACGTAAGTATATATATCTGTCTCTCCACATGTGGAAGGTCGCAGCTGATACGAATCCATGTTGCACACAGAGGATTTTGGAAGTACACGAAGTCGAAAACCTGTTCACACTTCACTTGCTCCGGAGGCGGTGAGCACGAAGAAATACGTAGCTTTGCTGATAAAAACGTGT
>NW_021156297.1:0-241 GCF_002837175.3 Physeter macrocephalus | reverse complement strand
TTGCTTCTACCATGTGTATTTCCTTCTGCTGCTGCTCCTGTGGGGCTCGCTCCTCGGTACTGTTGCTGCGGACTGTTCCCCCCGGCAATCGCTGCTAAACCTCCCTTAGATGCAGCTCCGCGGACCGCTGCTGCTAGATGCGGCTGCTGGAATGCACCTACTACTGCTGTGTCACTTCCTGCTGCGAGTTGTTGCTGTCCGCTGGCTGCAGCAGCAGCAAGGGAGTCTTGCACAGGCGATC
>NW_021156296.1:0-2147 GCF_002837175.3 Physeter macrocephalus | reverse complement strand
CGTGTATGTGCATACGTGTTTTATGAACACCCCCATAAACGAGTACAGTCATGCCGACTTGTGGTTTATAGCACGATGCATGACATCATACACATATACGTAAGCATGCGAATGATTACTGCATGATCTTTCTGGTCAAGCATAGGATTGGTTTCAGTAATTTTCAGATTTGCGACAGTTTCTGCGCTGCCAATCTGTTCTGTTTTGATATCGCGCCAACCACAGCGTGAGAGCGGAAACCGGCTGCGCAAACACGTATCCCCACCGTTTCGTTTGTTTCACGCCCACAGTGAAAGGAAGTATGTATCTGTCAGAAGCTGTAGGTTCGTGTGCAGCTGGCTGGTTTACACGAAGGAAGTCCTGACGTTCAAATCAAAGGCCACGCGCTGCGCGTGGGGCAGCCGCACTTATATCTATGAGATCTTGTTTTGCGTGTACATAAGCAAACGAATACGCTTCCAACTCACGTGCACAAGTGTGCACGCAGGTGTAATTCTACGAAGAGAGAGATGGGATTAGCATGGCTTATACCGCCGCGCCCGTGCGTGTACGCGTGCACACGAGGCGACGTCGTCGCGGAAGAAGTCGGAGTCTGGTGAGACGTGTGCGGTGCTCTTTGGTAGGCGGTGCGACAAGAACTGGAAGAGCTGAGGCTCCAGCTGACGCAGCAGGAGCAGCAGAGCACGAGGCTGCAGGAGGACCAGAGGTTGGCTGCAAAGAGGCGGCCGCAACAGGATTTGAGGACAGACGCAGCAAAAAGGGAAACACAAGAGAATGAAGAGTTCACCGAGGGAGCAACCACTACTCATAGGATTTCACCGTGCGGGACTCTGAACCAGGAGATCAAACGAAGTAAAAATCGCGTAGCCACCACAGCAGATGATGAAGCCATTGCCACAACCTTGATGGTGGACCCGCGGGTGCATGCTACTGAAGTAGCCGACTCCTTGCCGCCTGCTATATCATGGGGGGCCAAAAGCGGTGACTCTGAGGTGCTGCTGACGCAGAGGGCAGAGAGATCCGACAAGGCCCTTCGGGAACCATTAGGATCTGCCTCTAGTGCAGATGCGACGCGGCAGAAAGGAACGGCTGAGCGCGAAAGACGAGCAACAGCTGCTAAACAGGGAACCTTTGTAGATGCTGCTGCTATGCTCGGGGCTAGTGTCCCCTCGCACCAAGACACTGCTGCTGGGGCCCATGAGTGTCTCGAAACGTCACCGTTGTTCAGCGCCGGTGGAGAGAATACTGCAAGGGGTGCTACCGGTGCGAGCGATGTTGTCCCTACCGATCCAGGTTCGGTCCCAACTCAGCCAGATGCTGCTACCATGTACCTTGATGGGCCGCCGCCTCATGCAAAAGGAAATATGTGGAACATGGCGGAGAGCCGCGGAGACAATCAAAGAAAGGAGGAGCTAGACCGCGACCAAGTACCAGACACGAAATGTCAGCGTGCAGCTGTTTCCCTAGAGACTCTTTCGTCAGCAGAGAAACTATCAACTGCAAAGGGTTCGAGTCTATGGAAGGAGGAAGACGACAAAGTCTCTGGGTTTCCTCAACAGGAAGAGGAAGTCGAACAGAAATCGGAATTGAGGATAGTCATGCAGCGCATGCGAAGCCTGGAAGTTGAGCTCGAGTCGGTTAAAACGCAATACAGTGGTGAGCGGAGACGCTTGCAGCGCCACATGCTGGGTTTGAAGACTTTGTGCGCTAAAGAGAAACAGCGGAGAGAGAAGGTACGCTAACGGGACACGCCAAATTTTGAACAGTGACCGTCTATATACTGTGAAGCAATTAGCAACAAGGAGGGACACGGAGAACTTCCGTCTGTTGATCCGTATATGTAGTGCTACGTGTACGTGCCCGCGTATGAATATGTGAGAGAGCAAAAAGGGAGGACGGGAGGAGACGAAAATACAGTTGACTGTCGTCTGAGTTGAAGAAGGACGCACGAATGTGAAAAGGGAAAGACGACGTAAAACACGTAGGAGCTCGTATATATCCCTTCGCCTTTTAGCTCTTTGTGTTACTGTTTGCTGTGTAGCTGTGGATTCACAAAATGAAAAAAGGAATTCTCCAAGTGGTCGAAGGACGTACTTCTTTTCGTACACCCTAAGCCAGTTGAGGTAGTATGTGCGTCAAGTGAACAC
>NW_021156295.1:0-2147 GCF_002837175.3 Physeter macrocephalus | reverse complement strand
CGTCTTTAAAGCCCTGGTTTACACAGCCCTGCCTTCCAAACATCTTCTCTTTGGATAGCCAAGGTGCCTCACCATGGTGTTTTGCTTTTCTTTAATAAGAATAGCAAGGATTCATCATCACTGAGTTCTCACTAAGTGTCAAGTGCCAATGCCTTTCAGCGTGTTCATCTCCTAGTCCCCCCTCAACACCGGGCTTGCTACAAATCATTGTTTTACATGCAGAACTAAGGCACAGAGACCTGCTAATGGTGGCCCAGTGCTGGCAGGGCCATGGTCGGTCAGGGGCCAGGCAGTCATGGTCCCCCACTGCATCATCTAGTGCAATGTCCTTCATGTGGCTTGAGATATCCCCCTCCTAATCTCGGATCACCCTGAGGACTGGACCCTGGTATCATTCATCTTTGTGTGCCCTGCAGTGCCTACCCTTGTAGACATGGAGGAATAAAAGGGACCAAAGGGACGGAAAGGGGCAGCACCCACACCATACCCAGAACTATAATCCAAGCTTCCATGTCAAGTATCTGGTGTAAGCCACTCAGCCACCCAGTAAGGAGAGTTTTTGTTCTTTTTCTGTTTTGCTTTTTTTTTTTTTTTTTTGGCCATGCCATGCAGCTTGTGGGATCTTAGTTTACCAACTAAGGCTCGAACCCCCAGCAGTAGTGGAAGCGTGGAGTCCTAACCACTGGACCACTAGGGAATTCCCTGCAAGGAGAGTTTTATCGTCTCCATTTTTTTATGGTCAGTCATATTTGGATTGGACTGGACAGTAGGAAAGAAATGTATTAAAGCTCCTATTCCTTATACTTGCTACTTGCATTGATCTATCTCATGAGCTGTTCTCACAGTTAGTTTCTTCAAGAGATGATGGATTTGAACTAAATTGTCTCCTCTCCCTTCTCATTTGGTATGAGGCATTCACAGGCTGGGAACCATAATGGATTTTCTTTTATTTCAACATTTCTTTCATGCTTCTGAAACTTATTTACTCACCACAACCAGTGAGGCAGTTGTTATTATCCACAATTTAGAAATAAGGAAATGAGCTAAAAGAGCTAAAATGTTTATTAAAACTAGGGGACACACACTCTTGCTAGCTCACTGGAGATCTCAAATTCATAGCCCTAAGTTAACCTAGAGTCATGTTATGCTTAGACCATATGAGATCTTATTTTATACATTTATACTAATTTAAAGTATTTAGAAGTTAGTTCACATTGTAAAAGCCCAGATTTCCAGTCTGCCTGACAAAATATCGATGATCTGGCAACGTTGGGTTTTCATTTTCATAGAACAACAATCCACTGATCCTGATTAATACCTTACCCCTATAGTTTAAGGTGAGCTCTTCCATGTGCCACCCTCCACCAAGAGTCTGTTTTGCTGATTCACAACATATTTTGGGCTCCTGAAAGCCCTGACTTTGCCTGATAAAGCTCTAAAAAACACCATATCTGTCAGTGGAACAGTCTGTGATATGAAAACAGCTATCACTAAGGGATGACCTCAGGCCTCTTTCTATCAGAATATGTGGTCCATATCTCTCGAGTTCTGAATTCTGACATAGGTTTCAAAGCAGGTTATTATAAGGATCTAAGGATGGTTAAACATCAGAAATCCCACTAATTATTAGGAAACCACATAATCATTTCCATAGATGCATAAAAACAGTGATAAAATTCAGCTTTCCCTTTCCTGGTAAAAGATTCTGAAGAGTTTAATGAAGGTCTTAGCCATTGCAATATGAAAACAAAAAAAGAAAGAAATGAGAGTTATTAAGATTCAAGTAAGAAATAAAATTGCTCTTAAATGCAAATATGTTCTACATATAAAATTCAATATAATCTATAAACTATTAGTACTAATGAAGCACTTCATATATTTATTCAACAAATATCTACTTAGCAAGAGAGTGGCTATTCTAGGTATAGCAGGTACAGCAATGAGTAACACAGAAAGTGCTACGCTTGTGGAACTAATTTTTTATTTTAAAATATGTTTATAATTTATCTGATGATGATAAATGATCTAGAGAGCTATAAATCATCAAAAATTCATTTATGTATTAAAAATATATACGGTGAGATCAGCTCTGTGCTTTGTGACCACCTATAGAGGTGGGATAGGGAGGGTGGGAGGGAGACATAAGA
>NW_021156294.1:1733-2147 GCF_002837175.3 Physeter macrocephalus | reverse complement strand
GCGAGGAAAGGTTGTCTTTTGCGTACGGAAAGGCATGTACAGAGGTATTCATCCGAGGGACAGGGAGATATGCAGATAGAAGTGCATAGGGCGGTATGAATATATACACGTACGCAGTCCCCAGGAAAAACCGCATATAGGTACATACATAGAGAGATTCTTCATAAAGAGTTGCAGATAGAAGTGCATAGGGCGGTATGAATATATACACGTACGCAGTCCCCAGGAAAAACCGCATATAGGTACATACATAGAGAGATTCTTCATAAAGAGTTGTGCCACGTAGGTGCACAAGGACACGATTCACAACAAGCGTGTATTCCTTACGCCTGTCAACTAAGTCCATATTCTCTGTATACATCGGTAGAATGAAAGACATTATTAAAAAACGTAGGTGTACATTCAAAAAAAATG
>NW_021156294.1:0-628 GCF_002837175.3 Physeter macrocephalus | reverse complement strand
TTGCTGTTAAATCCGTTGCTGCTGCCCCTGTTGCTGAGGCTGCTGGCCGTGTCAAACCTGGTGCTCTGTTGTTCCCGCTGTTGCTGTTGAACCTAGTCCTACGGCTCTTGTTGCTGCAGTAATTATTGCCCCTGGTCGTTAAGCAGCAGCCTTCTCCGCTGCTGTTCTTGAGAACGCTGTTGCTGTTCCAAGATGTGCCCCTGCCGTTGCAGGTGGCACTGCTGCGGTTCTTCTGACGTTCCTGTTATTTTGCCCCAGTTGCCGTTCTGCTGCTGGCCTAGAAACAAAGAGTTACAGAGGCACACTGTAAAGCATGCGTCTGCTCGTCTGTAGTAGCGTTCGGAAACTTGTGTGCCAAGTCGAAGGCGAGATGGAGGGAGAACGATAAGAAGAAAAGCATAGCTTTCTCAGGTGTCGTACGAAGGTGAAATCTTGCAGTTCTTGCGTGCAAACATAGACAGATAAACAACTGCGTCTATTTGAATTGTGTATATTCACGTACACTTGTAGTACTGAAGTGATTTCTCGCTACCTCACCGTTCCACATACAAACCTGTACACGTGTACGTGTACCTATGAATATCAAAAAACCTCTCGCCTATTTTCGTTTACGAAACGAATACATACA
>NW_021156293.1:0-2148 GCF_002837175.3 Physeter macrocephalus | reverse complement strand
TCTAGCAGCAGCGGCAGGAACAGCAGCGGCTCAGTGCGTAACTCCGTTTTGAGGAAACCGGCATACACAACATGGAAGGCGGAAGCTCGGTGCAACCGGGGTAATCGATTGTGAATCAGTGTTCAGCTCACGTACACATGCACACACTCAGATACTTGTTAGCACGCGCGCTTGTGTGGCGTTTGTTAGACGGGGACCACTCCGACGCACTCTGGGAAGTACGACGCTAACGATCGGATTCGTCCCAAGCTTGCATCCAAATGTATAAGTAGACATCATCTACCCCTGTGTATATTTATAAATACCTATATACTTGTCTACATTTTGCCTTGCCTGTGTGTGAAAACAAATATACGAAGACATACGTGCAAACATATGTCTTCGTGCATATAGCTGTTTGTATATACATATATATATATATATATATCTATGGAAATGTATATGTATATACACGTAGGCGTGCGTATACGTGTACAGGTATATACACAAGCAGCTATAAATGTTCGCATGCAAATTCACGTGAATATGTATGTATGCATACGTGTGCGGACGTACGCAGGTGTACACATACATGTATATATACGTCTTTTGTAGAGCCACACGCACACAGACAAAATTGCGCAGACGCATTCGCGCAGACGTATTACCGTGAATCCACATATATAGTTAGAACCACACACACTCGTCCTAGCGCACGTATCCATTCTCTCATAATACCCAGAAGCTCTGCGGCCACCCACCCACACACACACACACACAGAGGCTTACAGAGGTCCACCCAGGCACACCTGTGCAGGGGTACCGCCAGCTGGAGGCGGTGATTCCCTCTCTGCAACAGTGGAGAACATTCGTCGCGCTCCAGGGCTGGATGCGCCTATGCACTGACCCGTGTACGTATGTTTTACCTACACAGGATCACCACGCGCTCATCATGTGGACCTCGAAGCAAAAGTGGCTTTTTTTTTCTGTCTCGTGGGATGTCGCCGCCCTCACCCACACTTCTGCGCATATGGGAGCGGGGCCGTTCTTTGTCTTTGTGCAGCTAGGTTTGTACGGAACTTGTCTGTGTGCGGTGCCCATATACACGTGTACGTGCACGCGCACGTATCGGGCTACCGTTCTGTCCCCCTGCTATCGTGTGTGTATTTCCTGCATTCACGTTCCATTTCTCCTCTATCTCCATATGCGTGCAATACATATGTATGGGACTGGCTCAACTTTTGCAACGCAGTACGGAGGTTACGGAAAAGTACAGCGTTTTGAAATTATCGTCTTGTAGTTTGCGTGCGTGTGACCATACTTCCAGCTTTCGTGTGTATACGCCTGCAGGCTTTTACATATGTGTGCGTGGGTTGGAATCTTGGTATCCAGTGTACGTCTTAAAAGGCTTCCCACGCATGTGTGAACTTGTTTTCGGTCTCTGTGACCCATGCGCACGTGCACGTGCACAAGCGCATCAGTTCAGGCGGAGGCGTACCTTGTCAGGAGAGTTTTAAGGTGCAAATGTAACCTGTGCATCATACGCAAGAGGGGCACAACGGAACTGTCCTGTAGCTTCAGCGGAAGCCGATGACAGAGACTAAGCAAGGTTCAGTTGTCGCCCCCATACATACGTATATTTGTATTTGTACGGATGTATCTATCCAGGGGGCGTGTGGATGCACAACGACAGTACCTCATTTACTGGCCCAGAAGCTAAGGTCATACGTGTTTGCGTGTATGTGGTTGCTGCGGATTCGCCACAAATTCTGCTGCGTGCGCGGGCGCACGTGTCTGGTATTCGATATTTCATGCCTTTTTCGCGGTGTAGAAAGGGCGGAGTGTATGTGCCCGCAGAGATGCTCTCTTTCCACTTCTGTGTAGTCCCACACTCATGTGTGCCTTGTGCACGTGCACAAGGCCAAGTGGACATGGTAGCTACCTGGCGGGACTGCTGTTAGGAGGAAGGCGGGCAGACACTGCCACGCCAAGGACGCAAATTTATGTGAAATGCGTCTTGCACTCACAGTAGGTTTTCAGGGCGGTTCGCATTGTGTCTGGACAAACCGAATTCAGAATATATGTGTACGCGCGCGTGGGTAGACTAGGAATGTGCACAGATGCTGCTGCTGCTGCAGCACGTACGTGTCCATGAATGTATATGTGTTA
>NW_021156292.1:1785-2148 GCF_002837175.3 Physeter macrocephalus | reverse complement strand
GTCGGCTTAGTGGCGCTTGCGTTCCGTGATTCCTGCTGTTGCTGTTTGTCCAGCTTTACATGGTATTTTAACCCAGCGGAAGAAAACGGGAGGAAGCATGCAAGGCTGCCAGAGTCATATGTTTTCTGTGCTGGTCAAAAACCTTTTGGTTGCATATCTCCTCGTACCTCTAAGAATACATTATCCGTATAATGGACCCACTTACTGCGTAGATGCAACGGCTGTTGATCAAGTCGAAAGACTTCTACAGCTTAATCAGCTGCTGACTAGAGATCACTCGGCGTACGCATGGTTGTTTCGAACCTTGAGTTCTTTCGTATCGAGGAGCGGAACTACAGTTTCAGGAGGAGGCAGGAGAGGTAC
>NW_021156292.1:0-788 GCF_002837175.3 Physeter macrocephalus | reverse complement strand
CCGCAGAAGTCACTAATAATGTCATACGTAGGTCCCCTTCAACAACTCTACACAAGACATACCTACCGCAGCCACAAAATAATGTGGTGTTTGCGTCGGGCCTTCGGTACACAGCTGAGACACCACCGTATGTGTACACGTTTCCGGCCGCGGGCAGTACAACAGTATAGTTATTCTTACATCATCTTTTTATGCTTCTGTACACTTGAAGTTGCCTGGCCTGTACCGCGGAGAAACCGCTTTTGAAGGTAGGCACACCTCCACTTCTACTTGAATGGATCACAGACGAGATGTATTTCTAACGTTCACGGGCAAGTACTGCGTACACGTACTTCGACGGCCGTCTGCACGCATCCGGGTGCATGTGTGTATAAGTAAGCGCCGCGTACCAGCATGGACCAATAGATGGACGCGTAAGGCTATCAAGGTGATGCACAGTGTTGCCAGGACGTGTACTTCATCGCACAAACGGTGCCTCACGGTGCTCTTCCATCTGCAGCCGTCTTCTGAAAGTCCCGGTGAAGCACAGTGTACTCATCAATTGCTCTTGTTCTTTCCGAGTCTGTGTCGCGGTTGCCACGGAAAACACTCCCATCCGAAGTATACCACTGCTCTACAAAACTTCCTACATATGTTGGGTGCCAAAAGAATGCAGCAGACACATCATTTGAAGCCTAAGTCAGAGCTGCTACGCCAGCCGATAAATCTGCGCCGTAACGCCGCACTGCCCTGAATATAAGGTTTTGCACTTCCACCTTCGCTTAGTAACGCTATAGGGAACGAGTGCT
>NW_021156291.1:0-2148 GCF_002837175.3 Physeter macrocephalus | reverse complement strand
CATCGGCAGGCGGACTCCCAACCACTGCGCCACCAGGGAAGCCCGAGAGAAGCTTTCTTCATCCTGCCCACTCCCTTTCTTTTGGTCTGGGTATAACTTTTTTTTTTTTGGAACTGCCAAATTCCAAGAGTTGCACAGAAACGGTACCAGGCAATAATTATGCTTGTGCCGGCTATTTTCAGTACCAGGTCCTTTTCGAATCCGTGTCAGGGCTGCTCCATCCCGCCCTGCCCCAGCCCCACTAAGGCTTACCTGACAGCTGGAGCTGCCGGTGGTGTCTCAGAGCCGCGCACCTGTGATGCTCCAGTCTTGGTACAAGAGCTGACGGAGTGCAACTCTGGCAGGAAACCCCTACTCACCTTTGTCCCTGGTTTTAGAACTCTCAGCCTGTGTTGTTTTTGGTGCGGCTAATTTGTGGATAATAAGCTCTAAAAAGAGCGTTGGTCCTCTCTGTAAGGGCCATAGATATCATCTGCTAAAGCTGAGACTTTCCCCTTCAGGTGTTACGTGAAAAATCACTTGAGAAATGTTTCTGCCCTTTGAGGAGAGCAGCATCATATCATAGACTTGGGAACGAGTGAATTCGGGGAGGCTAGCAGCTTGGTTCAAAGTATGAGTCTGTACATTTGGCCAAGTTCCTTAACCTTCAGTCTCCTCATCTTTTAAATTTGGGTTGTTTTAGGGATTACCTAAACTATTATAAGCAGGTTGCTTCATAGTATCTAGCAGAATCTAGCAGGAAGCCCTCAATGACTGTTTTCTGTATATTTTTATGATGCATCTGGCTGACCCATGGGCCCCTGTCATATCCCAAGAAAACAGAATTATAAAGCTAAGACACACAGACACCCACCCACCCACCAAAAAACCCTCCAAAGCTGTTTTCCGTTATAAATGAAGGGATGGATATTTAAGACTTGGTAACCTATAGGCTTTTTTAAGGAACAGTGAACATATTGAGTGAAATTTGACAGATGCTAAGAATGAAGTCATATTCTTCTTCTGTTGCATTTCAGGTGCACTGGCAAAGAATTTCTGGAGAACCAGGGCATCGATCTCTCACCTTGGGGCCTGTGGAGGAACCACGTAGCCTTGGCATGCATGACTGTAATCTTCCTTACAATTGCCTACCTGAAATTGTTATTCCTTAAAAAATATTCCTGAATTCCTCTTTAATTTACATGATTTACCCCACACGAAAAGGGGGCATCTTGATTTCAGTATTCAGTGACTTTTTGGTTGTCTTCTTTTCACTTGCCATCATATTCTTGTTTTTCAGCAAGAATTATTTGCAACAGAAACACTTATAGAAATCACAGTGAACTGAATTACACTTGAAAGAACCCAAGTCATAAACTAGTGATATTATGTACTGCATATTAGTTCATCTAGTCAGACAGTAACCGTGGGGAGGAAATCTAGTTTCATTTATTGCCCTTAAAATAATCGAGTTCTAGAAACTTGTGACAAGTTACTAATATTTCTGGTATTGGTTTCTTCCTCCCCTTTAAAATGAATAGCTTCAATATTATATGAATCTATGATCTTCCATTATTTAATAAATAACAAATACATTGATGCTGTAGTAGAAGTATGAAATCCAAACCGTGTTGGTAAAAAAGCCATTATGATAGAAGAAGCTTTGATGAGCCTTTTAATGTTGTTAAAACTTACTGAAGTTTCCCTCTAGTGGAATTAGACTATCTCAGGGGTCTCAGGGGGTTTTGGACTACAGGTCGTAGAGGGCCAGGAGTCTGGTGACTTAGCCTCCTGGGGGGTGGTGCAGTGGTTTGCGATCTCGGTGTGCATGATAATCTCTTGAGGAATTTTGCTCCAATACAGACGTCTGGGCTCCGCGAGCCGCACTGCATTCTGATCTCCAGGGCTACCTGCATAAAGAACTGTCCACGGCAGGACTGGTGATTTCTGCAGTCCCTTCCCAGCTCTGAAAATGTTAGACTTACGGTAGAACAACTGTTATAACCGGGCTTGTACGAGTTTTTTCCTTCCTTACATATATATCTCATTTACTTACACATCTTCTCTTCATTCTGACCTTTCCCAGTAATTGGGAAGTGGGTTGTGTTTTTTTTGTTTTTTTTTTTTGTTTTGTTTTGTTTTTTTGCGGTACGCGGGCCTCTCACTGCT
>NW_021156289.1:0-2148 GCF_002837175.3 Physeter macrocephalus | reverse complement strand
GTCTCAGCTATAGGTCTAGGTCTCAAAGAACATCAAAGTTGTGAAGCAAAAGAGGAAGTTTCTGGAGAGGCAGTATAACACTGTGACAACACTTGTAAACCATGATCCCAGGCCAGCTCTGCCACTAACTTGCTGTGTGACCTTGGGTAAGTTACCTCCTTTCTCTGATCCTCTAATTTCTTTTCTGTACACTGAGGGAGGTGAACTATAAAAGTTTGAGCTTGTCTTTTCAGCTGTAATGTTTATACTCTTCTCCATGAGCCCATTCTCCCTTTCTTTGGACACTCACTGGGAGAAGGCATGTGCCAGGTGCCAGGGTTACAGTGGAGAGCAAAACAGATGCTGATCCAGCCCTCGTGCCTCCATGACATCGTCTTAATCATCCCATACAAACATCATTACAATCTGGGACACGTGCTAGCCAAGGGAAAATACACAGGTTCATGGGTGCCCGTAGCCAGGAATATATTCCAATATGCAGTTAGGAAAGCCTTCCTGGAGGAGACATGAAATGTGAAAGATGGGTAGGAAAAGAGAGAAAGAAGGAACACTATGTGTAAATACACTGAGGATCTGAGAAAATAAGGAGAAGCCAGTACGGCTGTGGCAGTGAGGGGTAATGAATGAACGACACAAACAAAGCAGACATCTCAAAGCAGAGACCCTATGGAGATTATATCTGGATGGGGGAACGAAGGTAAAAGAGAAACCAACAAGCACAATATACTGGTCTCTTAAAACGATTGACTGACGCTACATTTTTCCATGGGACCTGACAATGGGGGTAAGAAATGAGGATATTGGCACGTTGGTCCCAGATGGCATCCATAACTGGTGACCCCTGGACCCTGACCACATTATCTGTTTCCCACGGTCCCTTCCTTTGTACACAGTAACCACTCAATAAATACTTGTTGAACTACCAGCAGATGGCTTTAGATAAGTCACTTAACTTCTATCAACCACTCTCTCCTTTGCCATCACATGGGGTTCACCCAGCCAGCCTTCTTTGACGAGGATCAAACTGAAAGGACTCTGAAAACTGGAAGGCTCCTCTGTCCACAGGTAGGATATGACTGCCAGGCCCCAGAACGAAAGGAGATGAGTGGAATGTCAAGAGCATAGAGGAAGGAGGTGGAACATCGAGGTGACAGCCAAGTGCCAAAAGGCAGCAAGACAGCCACGGGGAGAAAGGGCGGTAGAGGAAAACTAATTTTCCAGGCACATCATCTGTCTTGGCTTCTCAGTGTGTCAGAAGGCAAGTGGGGCCAGTGACGTGCTTGCGTGTCTCTAAAACGACCCCTGAAACTCATTTGTACCAGGAGCTCTATCGGGTATTTGGGGTTTTGTTTTCTGTTTCATTTTTTGGTAGCTGTTGTGAGAGGCTTCAACTGTTGGTAGCTGTTGCGAGAGGCTTCACATCCATAAATGTGCTGCATAGAGCACACCTCTGCCTCCCCACCCCTCTGCCAACTCCCAGACAGGTAGGTCCTGATGGGAGAGGGCAGATAAACAAATAAATACGGAACGGGGAAGGGCAGTCAATTCAGCGACTCGACCCCATCCATCAGTCCTTTGCTCCATCGCCAGAGCCAAGCAACCTCAAGGTTGTTTAGAAACACAGAAGCACATCGGTAATTGATGATTCTAGACGATACGGGGTAAAGCTGACCCAGCTCCTGCTTCTTTACAGACAGGCTGAGAACACAAGATGGATCCTTTCCTGCTCTACAAGAGCATATCATTTCAACATAAATAAGAAAAATACCTAGATGCTAGAGTAAATAAGATTTTAAAAACCTACAACAACCAGGTTACTAATGAATTTTACTAATGAACGGCACACACACATAATGGGATCAGTGGGCTTTAGCGTCAGATGACCTGGGATCAAATCCTGGTTCCACCAGGTGCCAGCTTTGTCAGCTGAGCAAAGTGCTTCATCTTTCTGGGCTTCAGTTTTATCATCTTTCAAATGGGAATCACAATCACCCTCCCGTGTAGGATTTGAGTGAAGACTCAGTGAGACAATGAATGTCAATTGGTGAGCATGGCGCTCTACGACAAGAATGTAATAAAAGTTACCTGTTTTGTTTTGGTTTTTTTTTTTGCGGTACGCGGGCCCCTCACTGCTGTGGCCTCTCCCGT
>NW_021156288.1:1727-2148 GCF_002837175.3 Physeter macrocephalus | reverse complement strand
GAAATTACCTAGGAATTAGGAATTAGGGTTAGAGGGTTATGGTTAGGGTTAAAGATTAGGGTTAGGGTTTAAGGGTTAAGGTTTAGGGGTTAGGGTTATGGTTAGGGTTAGAGAGTTTGGGTTAGGGGTTAGGGGATAGGTTTAGGGTTAGGGTAAGGGTAGTGTTACGGTTAGGGTTAGAGTGTTAGGGCGTTAGGGTTAGGGGTTTAGGGTTAGAGGCTTAGGGTGAGGGTTAGGGTTAGGGCACGGGTTATGTTTAGGGCACGGGTTAGGAGTAGGGTAAAGTTTAGGGTATGGCTATGGGTTAGAGTTAGGGTACAGGTTAGGGTACGGGTTTTCCTTAGGGTACGGGTTACGATTCGGGTACGGGTTAGGGTTAAGGGTTAGTGTTAAGGTTAGGGTTAGGGCACGGGTTAGGATT
>NW_021156288.1:0-105 GCF_002837175.3 Physeter macrocephalus | reverse complement strand
AACGCGTCTTCCTCCCAGCTGGCTGCATCAGGAGGCCACGGTGCAGGCGGTGGACATGAGGCCTGAGGCCGGGGTGGCCGACGTCAAGGTCATCATAAGCGACTC
>NW_021156287.1:1936-2148 GCF_002837175.3 Physeter macrocephalus | reverse complement strand
TCTTTGTGGGGCCACTCGAAAATGTTGATGGCAACGCAGTTAGGCCTTCATCCCCGATAAATAACTGTATGAGAGAAAGTAGCCGCGCCACTTTGGCATTCAAGTGGCGGAATGCCCGATCCAAATCGAGTTCTAGAAGAAAAAGCTGTCGAGCGGTAGGAGGGCCGACAACCCGTCGGCAGCACGTCAGAAACCCTGCCACTGTTCACGCA
>NW_021156287.1:0-1122 GCF_002837175.3 Physeter macrocephalus | reverse complement strand
GCACTTGTAACGGAGAAAAGCGCCTTAGATCAATGCAGGGGACCCCCTGGGAAACCTCGGGCATTGTTGTGAGAGAGCCGGGTACTGGAAGACCGTCGTGGGTTCGTCCGCAATCAATCCCGGAATCATCCACTTCTTCCCGTATGGCTGCTTGGCTGTCACTCAAGGCGTCTTCTGCTTGCGAGGCTCCGGCCAACATTGCGTCTCTTAAGCCATCAGTCCCTAGTGCAGCAGAGGTCTCAGGAAAATCTTGTGCGGCAGGAACTCCGGCGGACGCCTTTAACGCAGATTGGTCTTCTGAGTTTGGCTGCAGGATTGTTTTCTTCGCATCGCCCAGAGTCGAAAGCATTGAGTCACCCACGGCAATTGCGTTTTCCCCATCCGCAGGAAAAGGGTCTTTCGTGGGGACGGCATCCTGCAGTCTGGCAGCATCCGGTTGCTCGACAACGGGGATGGTGGGAAGAAGCACTTCCTGCGGCTGTGAAGTTCCAGGAAATTCTTTGGTCGCATTTGCTGCATCGTTGCCCTCAGGCCGATCAGGCACGTTTGCAGTGTGCACAGTTAAAACGCCTCTGACACATCTCAGGCGCTTCGGCGGGGACAGCCTGGGTGGCATGTGGCTGTCCCTGGGCCGTACGAGTGAGGACGACGGCCCAACAAAACTAGCAAAAAGCGAGGACGAAAGTTTCTTCAGTGCCCTTGGCTTCTCACTCGTTGGCTCAGCTCCACTACTATTATGAAGGAGAACATCAAGACGGGAAGTCGGTACACGTCTTGCAGCAGAAGCCCGCTTTTCAGCTGAAGTATACAACTCGTCTCCTTGCTGTTGCTCTTCATCGTAGCCATCTTTTCCTGTGCACTCCTCTCCACTTTCCTGTCCCCGCTTCTCCACAGCTGGCGCGACTGCTGGCTGGACCAGTTGAGTAGATTTTGTGCTAGCCTGTACGTCGCTGCGTCCACGCTCAGCAGCTTCGCGGCACGTGTGGTGAGCACAGTACGGTGCTTTACGCGTAGGCCGGGCAACGGCGTGTCTCTTGTTTATAGAAATTCCAGAGACGGCACTCAGAAGGCAGCCTTTCGTCAGGGCCTTGCAAAAGGTTTTCTCGTCCTCTTGGCATTCTT
>NW_021156286.1:2005-2148 GCF_002837175.3 Physeter macrocephalus | reverse complement strand
ACTTAGTGTAGTCAAAACCATAGAAATTGGGAGGGTAATGTTGTTTTTCAATTGGTTATGGAACAAAAAGGAAAGTTATGTTTAAAGGATATAGAGTTACAGTTTTAAAACGTAGAAAAGAATTAGAAGGATAAATGGCGATG
>NW_021156286.1:0-126 GCF_002837175.3 Physeter macrocephalus | reverse complement strand
ACTTAGGTCTACCAGAATTGAGCAAAATTTTGATTGTACCTGTGCTGAATATATGAGCATGACCTGCTATAAATCTGCATTATACTTATTGCCACAACTGACAAATTCCCTTTTTCCACTCCTGAT
>NW_021156285.1:0-2148 GCF_002837175.3 Physeter macrocephalus | reverse complement strand
GAACTGGTTTTAATTTAGCAGAGTGTCTTTAATTATCCACTAATATATATAAATATATATTTTACAAAGTAAGTTTCTCTATCTTATTAATAACTACAAGAAAAGAGTATAGCATGTGATCCACAATACTTGTATAGAGACTATACTTATCCTGAAAAGAAATGATAAAATGATGGTTTCAACACAGGCATATGCATTTTTGAGTGTTTTATGTATATCAAACTGGATAAAATGTGTGTATTTCTCAGACAGAAAAGACATGTCGAGGTAGAAATGAACCTTTCAACTATTCATGGGTCCACAAGTACACTGGAGAGATTGTAAAATTGCAGATTGTGATTCAGTAGGTCCAGTGGGCCTGAGTTCTATATTTTTAACAAGCTCATTTTTAACGAGTGATGCCACAGTCTCTGATTCATTAACGACAATTGTGAATAGCAGAGACATAATAAGGAAAGGTAAAAATTCATAGTTAACTTTTAACTTCAAGTGTTTTATGGATTTCACACGTTTAATACGATAGTAAGCACAGCAGCAACCATCATTTGTGAACATTTACTGTAGACCGTGTATCCTTGAGTTTTTGGGTAGGATTCCAGGAAAAAGGCCTGCGCTGCGGCCACAGTGGGCGGGGCCCCCAGGCCGGGCCGCCCCTCCAGGACCCCCGAAGGGGCCCTGCGCTCCTGGCGGCTCCTCCCCCGGCGCCCCGCACCCTCCCGGGAGGCCACGGGGCAGAGCGGCCCCACCCGCTGCGCCCAGAACGGAGCCCGCGTTTCCTCAGAGCTGGAGCTCCCGGCTCGGGGTCTCTTCCCTCCGCCGTCACGGAGCTGCCCCGGGGCCCGAGGGGAGGGCGGCCTCACTGAGGCTGCCGGCTGCGGAGGGGCCCCGCCGGCCGAAGCCGCGACAGTCGTGGGGACGGCGGGCCTGGTAAGTGGGTCCGGTGCCCGGGCGACAGCGCAGGAGCAGCTTCTGAGGGGCAGGTGTCCGCTGCCACCCGCCGCTGCTGTGCAGAACGAGCGGCGCCGGGGTCTGGTCCCGGGGAACTCCGGCCCCTCCCCTCGGGCCTGCCGCGACAGTCGTGGGGGCGGCGGGCCTGGTAAGTGGGTCCGGTGCCCGGGCGGCAGGGCAGGAGCAGCTTCTGAGGGGCAGGTGTTCGCTGCCACCCGCCGCTGCTGTGCAGAACGAGCGGCGCCGGGGTCTGGTCCCGGGGAACTTCGGCCCCTCCTCTCGGGCCTGCCCTCGGCCTGGCTCGCGGGGCCCGGGGGGCGCGGGGAGGGGGCGGCCTGAGCGTCCTGTGGGGACACGGGGCAATGAGGGGCAGGCTCCGGCCGCAGCGTCAGCGCCCCTCCTCCCGACGGCGGGGAAAGCGGCCGAAAGTTCCTCCAGATGCTCGCAGGCCTCTTATTCAGCCGTGGCCCTCTGCGCCCCTTCCTCTCTTAGGTAAAGTACCGGGGGGGAGGGGACAGGGCAGGGGGGTGGCGCAGGTGTTGGGGGACGTGAAAAGGTGATCGTCAGCTAAGGAGAACCAGCTCTCCCAAGGTGAGGAATGCAGGGTTTTCCTTTGTTTGGGAAGATGCCAGAGTCCGGCTCACCGAATTCCTTCCTTTGATATGCACCTCAGCTCTCTGGGGCCCGCATTCTGTATGTGCATATCCTGAGTTCCTCAGGGCCCTCCAGCTCACATTGGAGGGCTGCAGGTGCTGATGGCTGTGACATCCTTTGTTTACTGAGATGGCAAGAAATATTCCATTTCTCACGGGCTTGAGGGGCAGACAGTGAAAAAGAGTCGGAGAATCTCACCTGGCATGTACTTTGGTTTAAGTATAGATAATATTTATACTTAACTCTGCTAATAGAGGCTCTCAAGTCCAAACAACGTGTACTACTGCCCTCTAAGTATTAATGTCATCAATATCATAAGTGCCTATAGAATTGACTTAATCCAGTTAAATAGGATAATGATTTTTAAAGGAAACATAATAGAAATATAACAACAAAACCCTTACCACTAAAGGCTGTGTGTGGAACAACCTAAATAAATGTTCCGTTCTTAAAATATTGAAAGATGTATTCAGTACAAATATCAACAACAATGAAAAATAATAAGGGCAGCAGAATGCTGAAATATTCTCTCTTTATCATTAAAGT
>NW_021156284.1:1309-2148 GCF_002837175.3 Physeter macrocephalus | reverse complement strand
GTATGTGGATGGAGGGAAGGTGCTGAAGTACTCAGGGCGTGGACTTAGCGCGTCTGCCTAACCGATGAAGAATTTTCCCTGATGTTTGCGGGCACAACAGCGTCAGAGCTATCGTATTGGTAGCGGCCGATTCAGCATTCTAAGTGGCTTTATACTTGACTTCTACGGGACGTGTCGCACAACTGAATCCTAACGGTACACTATAGTTGTTGACGGAGGTACAGGGGTGACTTATTGCAAAGGTGAATCCTGAAAGGCGTTTTCTCACCTGTTACGTAAGGACGGAATACATCGCTTACGCCGTTTTTCAATGGTGTTGCCTGGGTGTGGGTATATTTACCTGTCCGTACATGTGCATCTGCATTTGACTACATATAAATAAATATACATGCATACACACACAGATAAAAGCAAGTTCAACAAGGCCTCTCCTGTGGAAACGGCACTCGTACTGACTTGCGCAATTGAGATTGCTTCCGATCCCACTTTTGCGCTGTGTTGAAATCTCGGTATTATTAGAAGGCTGCGCCGAATAGAGATGTGCACATAGGTATGTACGTGTTTGGACTGACTTACAGGGGGGCCTATGTACGTATGCATTCACGCGCATACGTAAGTTGCGTAACCATATGTTCATGTCGACTGCCTGTATCGTCACAGGTAGATTACTCCATGTAGTTATATGCGCACAAGCATATGTGAGTGCCGCTTGAAGTGAGTTTCTACTGTGTCACTTTTTAAGATCTCGCCGCGTACCCAGCTGCGCAGCAGCTGCAGAACGCGCTAAACCGAACAACCAGCAGGCGGAAGAATTTCGGCAGAGCACCACCATGAGACGC
>NW_021156284.1:0-340 GCF_002837175.3 Physeter macrocephalus | reverse complement strand
CCACCCACCCACCCACTCACACACAGACACACAGACACACAGACACACACACACACATACACACACATACACGCAGACACACACATAGGGGCCCCTCCACATATTCCACGTTGAGCAACAGGCATCAGACAAACTCTTTTACGCGTAAGCTTGCTCTCCGTGTATATACCTAATTACGCATGTACAAGTAGTTGCCAGTGGTGCTTTGAGAAATAGTTCTGTTTGATTGACCTTCTTTCGTGCCCGTCCTCGCTGAGACACGCATCTGCCACAAACCTACACCTACGATGCCACAGTCAACAGCGTCGCCCACGAACGTACACATACGTGTATATATATA
>NW_021156283.1:0-2149 GCF_002837175.3 Physeter macrocephalus | reverse complement strand
CCATATCTGTCGCGTGTGTATGCATATACGTAAGCGTTTGAGTCTTTGTGAATTTTGTGCAGATTTATTTGTGGACGTGTACACATATACATATACGTACTGTCTACATGTGTCTGTGATTTTGTGTGGATAGTTGTTGACGTAGCGCTTGATGTTGCCGTGCATCTTACATGAAAATGTGTACGTATGCGGAGGTGTTTCAAAGAACGTCTATGCACGCAGAGATGCATATATGCATAGTTGGGTATCTGTGAATAGCTTGACTATTCACTTCTATGAATATCGTGCGTGTACCGTGGAAGTGGGCGCAGAGGTATGTGCGTTCTTGTTTCAGGATTCGGTGATGCAGCGAGTGAAATTCTTCTTCGGCGGCGAGTTACCCACTTCTTGACAGGAACAGTGGTGCGGGCAGAAAGCATTCAGCACTTAATCTTTGCTTTCTCTGTGCACCCACTGATACGGAGATGCCGACAAGAAGCGAATGAAGAAAATAACAATGTGCGCCCACGTCTCTACGGAAACAAAACGTCACTGTTGGTCTCAGTATTGTGGAGAATATACTTCTGTAAGTGTGAAAAGATCCAGGTACTTGTATCTACTACGAAAGGCACACGATCGTATGCATATATATATGTATATATGTATACGAGTGTGTATATATATGTGTATATATAAAGACGTGCACTCGCTCAGTCAAGTACCACGAAATTCAAAACCAAACAAAGAAAGCGGATACTGCCTCGAGAACGCGAAGTATTTCCTTCAATGTTAACTACACCCTTAGTCTGCACAGCTGTGCGCCTTACACACACGTTATGTATGTATATATATATATATATATATATGTGTTGCAGCAAAATGTCTAAACACAGTCTAGTAGATTTGTCTGCCAGTCGAAGATAAAACGACTTCTGTTTACTGTGTTGAAGGGGTCACCGTCAGCTGCGTAATATCTTTCGCAGGGCTTTGTATACACCTGTATATATGTACACGTGTATACGTACATGTACATCATGCCTACTGACGCACCACTCTTTGAAGCGCATGCGTACGTCAAGGTCCGGATACGCGTGTCAAAACGGGGAAGGAAAGGTATCTCTACAGGAACGTAGATGTGCATGTCTTCTTTTATTTTTTGCAGTATACACGCAGCATACTACTTGTCTGGTTGTGGACTGAAGCAAATAGTGCGGCGTAAAATTAAGATGCTTGTGCGCGTGCGACTATGTGAGTGGAAACGACGTTTTTGAATAGTGGCAAGAGATAGGTTCTGACATCAGAGGTGAGGCATCTCTATCCTGAATTTGGCTGTCCGAGTTTTTCTTGCACAAGGAGTGCTTACTCAAGCCGTTAATGCCCAAGCGGCGTGCGCATGCCCTTGTGGATCGCAAAACAAGCGGCCTGCATCGGTCAGTGAGTGAACGAATAGTATATTTCTGTACTTACAGGCACGAGTGGTCACACGTATTCTGGTAACACGAGGAGAGTTCTACACTGACTAAAACTCACGAAGACCATATGCATTTTTATTGAAGAATACCATGACAGATGCTACCACAGCACTGGAAATGAATGCATGGCCCTGATTGATTGAAGGTAAGCCATCTCCTTTTTTGTTACTAAACCCTCCCGCAGATGCTTATACAAGTCTGCTCCACATAGGGAGTGCTCGCATACCTGTTAGTAGGTTACAGTGTCCACCGTTTTGCTCAGCGTTCTCTCGGAAACATTTTGCACATATATGTCGGTTTGAGGCAAACGCAGCTTCTTAAAAACAGTCTTCAGGGAAACTGTTAATAATGAAAATCACCACCAGAGCTAAAAGTGTTTACTAGCTAGAGGAGGTCAGAGGTGCGCTTTTTAATTGGACTGCTCGAAGACGAGGCGACATTTGAGTACTGGGTGGGCATGAACACTCGATCGGATACGGTTCCTACAATAGCATAATAATGCATTTCATGGCTGGGGAATTTGTTTTGTTGGGAATAGGCACACATGTAAATGGTAATGTAAAGCTTCACAAATAGACTCAACCGTGTTTGAGTATATATGTGTATACGGGTGAAGAGGCAACTCGGTACGTCCATGCGTATGTACAGATGGGTATACATTTATGTGTATACACAGGCTGAAGATGTTTATTGAGCTA
>NW_021156282.1:974-2149 GCF_002837175.3 Physeter macrocephalus | reverse complement strand
AGTCATTTCTTTAGTGTGCAATGCTCTGAACCCAGTGCTTTGGGTGTGGAGGTCCAAGGCATTTCCTTGGGGAATCTGGTCAGCTTCCTGGTATAGAAGACTTATGTTAGCCAAAATCCTTAAAGCAGTCCTCTGAGAACATACAAAGTACATTTCTATGTTAGAAATGTCCTAGCATTTTTGGAATTAGGTACTTTTGAGTATTTTTATTCCATAGACATCATGGATGGCATATCTCATTTGCATTTCAATTACTGACTTATACTTCTGCAGTATAAATTTTGTAACTTCTTGCCCACAAACTAGATTGAGCACTGAGCTTGCTTCCTTTCTTTCCTCCCTCCCTCCCTCCCAACGTCTCCCTCCGTTTCCCTTCTTCTCTCTCTCTCTCTCTCTCTCTCTCTTTCCCTCTCTGGCTTGGGTGATTGATGATGCCATTCAGAAACAGAGAAGATGATTTATTCAGTTTCTAATATGTCAAATTTGAATTATCTAAACAGGTAGAGATATCCTCTACCCAGTTATGTCATACATAGTCGAAACTTTATAAACACCTGTGATTGAATATATTTGCGGTCCAGTTCTGGAGCTCAGCAGCGAGGGCAGCCTGAAAATGTAAGTAGGGGTCTTCAACATACAGGGTGGACGACATGGGTGTCTTGGGTTTAGAAGATGTCCCTTGGGGAATCTGCACAATGTGAGAGTGAAGGACAAAGCTCTGGGGAAACGGACCAGGGGCCGGCAGAGGAGCTGAGAAAGAGCAGTTAGAGAAAAGTGAAGATAACCAGGAAAGAGAGAGGTAATGGAAACTGAGGGAAGAGAAGATGCAAGAGAGGCTGTGTGACAAAGAAAAAGCCTGCAGTGCCCTGAATCCTGCAGCCCCCAGCCCTGGCACCTGGGGGCAGGGAGCAATCACTATATAGTCACGAAGTGTGTTGCTTTTTATAGAGAGGAAGGACACATTCAGAACCAGAATGAGCAACATTGCCCCCTTTAAACATTATTTTTTATTAATAAACCTCCACAGAATTAATAGTATTTTATTTTATTTGCGGTACGCGGGCCTCTCACTGTTGCGGCCTCTCCCGTTGCGGAGCACAGGCTCCGGACGCGCAGGCTCAGCGGCCATGGCTCACGGGCCCAGCCGCTCCGCGGCATGTGGGATCCTCCCAGAC
>NW_021156282.1:0-879 GCF_002837175.3 Physeter macrocephalus | reverse complement strand
CCCCCCTTCCTTTAATGAAGTTATGTCATAGATCTGTAACACAGATTCTTTGTTTAAATTGAAAAATATTGAAAAATAAATGTGTACCCCCTTCACTCATTTCTCCTACCACCCCACCCCCTGCCTCTGGCAATCACTAATCTGTTTCCTGTATCTGTGAGCTTGTTCTGTGTTTTGTTTGTTTGTTTTAGAGTCCACATATAAGAGAGATCAAATGGTATTTGTCATTCTCTGTCTGACTTATTTCACTTGGCATCATGCTGTCCACCCATGTTGTTGCAAATGGCAAGATTTCATTCTTTTTATGGCTGAGTAATATTCCATTGTGTGCGTGTGTATATAATATATATAAAATTCTTTATTCATTCATCCATTGATAGACACTTCTGTTGTTTGCATATCTTGGCTCTTGGAAAATAATGCTGTAGTGAATATGGGGGTGCATATATATTTTTGAGTTAGTGTTTTTGTTTTCTTTGGATAAATACCCAGAAGTAGAATTACTGGGTCATATGGTAGTTATAGTTTTAATTTTTTGTGGAACTTCCATACTGTTTTTCATAGTGGCTGCACCAGTTTATATTCTTACCAACAGTGCACAAGGGTTCCCTTTTCTCCACATCCTCACCAATACTTGTTATTTCTTGTCTTGTTGATAATAGCCATCCTAAGAGGTGTGAAGTGATATCACATTGTGGTTTTGATTTGCATTTCCCTGATGACTTATGATGTTGACCTCCTTTTAGATTACTGATTCATTCTTCTTACTAGTAATTGCTCTGTTCATATTTTCTACTTAATCATGATTCTCTCTTCATAGGTTGTATATTCTGGGAATTTATCTATTTCTTCTAGGTTGTCCAGTTTCTTGGTGTATAA
>NW_021156281.1:1260-2150 GCF_002837175.3 Physeter macrocephalus | reverse complement strand
GCGCCCTCTTAGACGGCTCTTTTTAGGTCGAAAGGAGGTGAACGCATGGCCATTCGTCAGGCTGCGTTTCCTTAGTGCAGGATCGGGAGGTGCTTGGCCTTAGCGACGTCTGCATTCAGCATAACAGATCAAATGCATGCCCTCTATCAGTTTCGTTCTATGCTCAGCCGGGAGAGGCACACTCGTGAGTGGGGCCGGTAAACATAGCTGTTACCTCACCAGGGCATGACATAGGCTGAGTGGGTTTGAAGTAATCTAGGACTGTACATTGAATAAGAGCAATTAAATGGTACCGTCAGAATTCTGGTGCAAAACTCTCGCGGTATTCCTGTGCCCCCGTTTCTGTGAATAACACACCAAATACCTAGACGAAGAACTGTATAAATGCATGGTCTACCAGCTCTGGGGTGTGTTAGATCGAAGCTGACGAGGCAGAGCGTATTTCCAAAGTAAAACGAGATCACCGAAATCTGATGTAAAGCCGGATCAGAATCGCGGACTGAACTGGAGTTTACGAAGGTGCAGCTGACACGTCGTTGCGCATTACTGTGTTCCTTCATATGGTGAACATTTTCCGTGAGCATGAATCGCAGTACCGGCGTGCATAATGTGTTGCACCAACATCAGGCAATGCCTCGTTCCCGTGCTGAGATGTTCGCAAGACAGCTGTAGACCAGGGAAATAGTTTTCAGCTTTTGAGGAGGGGCCGGAGTTGAGAGACGAAGAGAACATAGATCCGACGGTACCGCCTCGTGGAGCGAATAGATACTGAACAGAGCAGCAGCATCCACGAATGGTGCGCAGAACACCTCCGCATTCTCATCGGCAATTTTAATCGTGGGCGAGACGTGATTGGAATTGTCGGCCAGCGGAACCAACTCGTTGATGGT
>NW_021156281.1:0-883 GCF_002837175.3 Physeter macrocephalus | reverse complement strand
GACCCACATAGACGTACAGCTACGAGGACGCACAGCTTCTGACCCCTGCTGATATATCAGCCTTTTGCCCAAGCACCGTCTTGTCGGCCACGTACGCAGCAGCTGTTCTTTTGTAATTAGTAGACGAACAGGGAGAGGCGTTGGGCTTCTCTGGTATCTCGACGCCAAGGAGGTACGTGCGAATCACGGCGCTATTTCGTAGTTTGCTGTTGTGAACCACAGTCCCACCGGGAAACAGGTAAATCTCGTTTGGAGCCCACTGCGCCTACAGAGCAATGCGGAAGGGTTGAGTGGAGTCACAATGTATGGACTGGAGAGGCATAGCTGTACCCGCGCTCAGTCCTTGTTACGAGTACCTCCCCATGTAACACCAACGAGATCCTTCCTAATGGGCAGACGAAGAAATGGGAAGACAAGTCGTGTCATGGTCTACGTCATGAGGGAAGAGCCGTGAGCGAGCACAGGGATGCCCCTTTGGTCGATGGGCGGCCGAAATATTTCCACGGTGTGAGAACGATGGGAGATTTTTCTGGGGCAGGCTAGGAAGGAAAACAAGGCTTCATGGCGCGTGAAGGACCTTACCTGGTTCTCCGTGGTGGGGATAGCGTTCTCGTGAGTGCTGCTTGTGCGCATAGCGTAAAAGACATCTGCGCTCCAGTCGGTGCAGGTCATCCTGATGTAGTGGCGACAGTGATACTCTGAACGTGGTGCGAGAGCGGTTGACGTGGCGCACATGTTGAGCGGGTGCAACCTGTCAAGGGTATCGCGCGTTTCGGCGCCGATCTCGTAAACCTATGATTTGTGCACCGAGTTCACGTTGCAAGTGTCGCTTCGGCGCCCGGATCGGCATTCCTGATGCCCATAGGATGAAGTCACGTCACAG
>NW_021156280.1:0-2150 GCF_002837175.3 Physeter macrocephalus | reverse complement strand
CCAGGGTTCGACCCCTGGTCAGGGAACTAAGATCCCACAAAAGTCACAGCCCCACAAAATTACTATGCTAATGTACAGGGAATCTTCAATTATAGGGACCTGAAATATGACCCAATCTCCTCCTTAAGGTCAAAGAAAACAGTTTCTCTTAGAAACATATACAGGACTTCCCGGGTGGTCCAGTGGTTAGGACTCTGCACTTTCACTGCTGAAGGCCCATGTTCAATCCCTGGTCGGGGAACTAAGATCCCGCATATCTCATGGCATGACCAAAAAAAACCCCCAAAAATAAAAAGGACCATATACACCTAAAGCAAGGCCTCTCATTATAAAGTGGAATGAATGGGAAGAAAACATCCTTTCATCTCTGGGAAGGTTTCAAAGACCCTCTTTGTTACTTACTAAAATAAACAAAATGAGGAACACCAAAATAAGTCATTTCATACAACTGCTGTCAAAGATTTATTCACATGGATTTCACTTTGCTCCAAAAGCATGCCCGTCACTATAAAGTAAAATTCCCTCGCAATGGTAAGCTACAACGTGTCTCTAATAAGCAAACTTGTAGTAACGAATTTTAATTCTAAAAGTGGCAGGACCCTTATTAGATCTACTTTGGAACACACGGGTGACTAAAACGGCCTTCACAGAGCGAGCACCGTCCCCAGGGCCTCTGCCTCACTCCCTGCTGGAGCTTCCCTCCCACAGCCTGCCCGCCACTGTGAGCTCCACAGCACAGGACTCTGATTCCTGAGCCAATCCACTCAACCACCCTCTCATCCACTGCTTACTGAACTGATTCGTAGTCCCCTACCACCTTGTATGAGACAAGAAATTTGATGAAGCATGAAAAGCTAATATTTGCTAATATAATTCTGTACGTACCAAAGAGTACTTTGGAAGTAGGAAAAGTGGGTGGGGCTGGAGATAAGATAGTGGAGTAGGACTTGAGCTCACCTCCTTACCGCCTCTCATGAAAACACCAAAATCACAATTAACTGCTGAAAAACCATCAACAGAAAAAGAATAGAACCGACCAAAATGATATTCTACATCCAAAGACAAAGAAAAAGCCGCAAGGAGATGGTAGGAGGGGCACATTCACAATACAATCAAATCCTACACCAGTTGGGTGGGTGACACAAACTGGAAAATAACTGTTATCGCAGAGGTTCTCCCAGAGGAGTGAGAATTCTGAGGCCCACATCAGGCTCCCAAGTCTGGGGGTCCAGCATTGGGAGGAGGAGCCCCCAGAGCATCTGGCTTTGAAGGCCAGCGGGGCTTAAGTGCAAGAGCTCCACAGGACTGGGGAAACAGAGACTCCATTCTTGAAGGGTGCACACAAAGTCTCATACACACTGAGACCCAGGGAAAAAAGCAGTGACTTCATATCAGCCTGGGCCACACCTACTCGCTGGTCTTGGAGGGTTTCCCGAGGAAGTGGGGGGAGGCTGTGGCTCACTTTCGTGGAGAAAAGGACACTGGTGGCAGAGGTAACACTGAATACTCATCGGCATGAGCTCTCCTGGAGGCAGCCATCTTGACACCAAGACCCGGCCCCACCCGATAGCCTGTAGGCTCCAGTGCTGGGACACCTCAGCACAAACAACCAAAAGGAGGGGGGAACGGCCCCGCCCATCAGCAGACAGGCTGCCTAGTCATCTTAAGTCAACAGTCAACATACCCCTCCACAAGTCCCTGTGCACCAGATGGACAAGACCCAGCTCCACCTGATAGTGGGCAGGCACCAATCTCTCCCACCAGGAAACCTGCACAAGCCTCTAGACCAGCTTCACCCACCAGGAGGCAGAAATCAGAAGCAAGAGGAACTACAATACTGCAGCCTGTGGGATCGCAAACACGAAAAGTTAGACAAAATGGGACAGCAGAGGAATATGTTCCAGATGAAGAAACAAGATAAAACCCCAGAAGAACAACTACGTGAAGTGGAGATAGACAATCTACCTGAAAAAGAAATCAGAGTAATGACAGTAAAGATGTTTCAAGACCTCTGAAAAAGAATGGCGGCACAGACCGAGGAGAGACAAGAAATGTTTAACAAACAGCTAGAAGGTATAAAGAACAGAGTGGAACAATTCAATAACTGAAAGGAAAAATACACTAGAAGGAATCAATAGCAGAATAAATGA
>NW_021156279.1:1576-2150 GCF_002837175.3 Physeter macrocephalus | reverse complement strand
GAACTTCGGATCATGGTACTGACACGTGGAAAGGGGGGACGTCGTAGCAAATTGTCGTGGACACACATACATGTACACTAGTGCCTACGTTTGTGCATATGGGTCCCAGATTGCCGGTTCATTACCACTGCAGAGAAATTGTACGTAGACACGAGCTACACGTGCAGCAGTTGACCTCACCGCGCGGATACCCACTATTCACTAGCTGAAAGGCAGCTTCTAGTATAGTCTTTTTTAATCACGCTGAGTCCCGTGCATCCACAGGGTTCCTACACCAAAAAAATCAAGGGCATTATCAATATTATTTTCGTCACTGTCATTTTTCGCGTGAATTACCTCTATACGTATGTTAACATGAAACACCCTCCCTATCCATACTCACGTACTTATATATATATATATATATATATGTATATATAGCGAAATGTTTCGCGACATCAGCGGCCCGAAATGTTCTTGTTTATCACGCAAGAACGTGCAGACGCTCTTACACTGCACGGAAGCCCATACAAATGTGTTTGTTCATGCTTACTTTGTGGGTGCGGCAGTGAGGACTATCCTGGTGGTCGAAATT
>NW_021156279.1:0-756 GCF_002837175.3 Physeter macrocephalus | reverse complement strand
CACGTTCACTTTGCCGGCCCACAACCACCAAACACGCCGGTGACGCTTATACGGAGGTTAGCAGTCAATATGCGACGGCGCAGAACACGCTGTGGCCTTTCTGCATTGCTACCCACGTGCCAGTAGGACGGGGATTCGATGCATGGGAACGCATCAAAGATGGACGCATGTCAAAACTGAGGAATGCCTACCCTCTGTCCAGTGCCCCCGAACCCTTCGTTCAGCAGGTACTTCAAGTAAGTGGGACCCCGTTAAAAGCATATGGCATCCTAAAAATGTTGAAAAAAACTCAACCATGTTGCCCACGTTGCACTACACACACTGAGGGACGTGCCCTTCCTAATATACTCCTGCAGGGCCACCCGCTGGTCCTTCCGCGTACAAACGTACTACGAAAAGAAGTCGTCTGCGATCAACGGGATGAAGCATGAACGCACACTATACATCACTAGAAATGCGAAGAACAACAAATCCGCAACACCTGCCACGGCAAACAACCACAGGCCCTTCGCACTCTATCTTACTAAAAGTACTTTCAGGTTGATTATTCGCACTCTATCTTACTAACAGTACTTACAGGTTGATATTCTCCCTAGCCTGAAAATGCTTCTGCTCACGTGAGGCATTCAACAATTCTGCGCCACAACTGCCGCGCTGCTGCCTAAGCGGGCAGCGACAGCGTCCATAACCCCCACGACACGCTTCCTCATTGATGATACCTTGAAATGACACACCAATACACTTTTTTAACACAAC
>NW_021156278.1:613-2150 GCF_002837175.3 Physeter macrocephalus | reverse complement strand
TGTACGTCTGTACCTCCCTGCACGCCTACATATATTTCTCTGTATTTGCGTACTGATATCTACGGCTGTAGAAGGGATACTAGGAACGCGTTGCCCCGGGGACTGTATGTGGGCATTACGCGCTCCCGGAGACGATAGATAAGATTGCCATCCGGTGGTTGAATGGCAAGCAACATAGAGGTTGCAGATACACTAATAGAGCCAGTGTACGGGACGCCAGGACAGCTTAGAAACAAGCTGAAGAGAAACACACGCAGGGCATATACAGGTGCACACAGTGCACCCACGCGTGTACTGACAGCCCCGTATGCATAAGTATATCTGTATGTACACACGCCTGCAGTTGCACAGTGTTTCTACGAGACTGCGTGAAAGGGCTTGAAGAGGTTGGGGTAAAATCGATGCGCGCCCTACGTAGAAGAGACTGCACCGTCCTCCGTCCTTCTCTTTACGTATCAGTAGTTTCCCTATGCTCAATAACACTACGGAAAACAGGAGCAGCATGTACTCTCCGCGTGACGGTAAACCGTCCGGTTTGTAGAGGGAGGGTTGTTTTCAAAGGCGAAAACCTGCACGTAACGGTAGCAGCGTGCCCCGCTCATGGACACGTGCGTGCACGTTGGTTTACTACAGCTTCTGCGTCTTTCTTACAAGAAATCAGCGGCGTAGAACTACTTTAGGAAGGGTAGTAAGCAGTTACCTGCGGCTATGTATGTAGACGTGTGCACAGAGGGGTCTATGACTTTGCCTAAATAAATACGTATATCACATCTCTCTCCACCTGTATATGTGTAACTATTTATTATGCACATTGGACAGTTGTGCGCCTGCAGTGTTTTGAAGGCATGCAAGTAGAAACGCACGCTGCTTGTGCATGTTCAAGCAGATATAAACATCAGATATAAACATATGTGTACGTAAACATATATGTAAGTCTACGTGGATGTTTATTGATTCCTTTACGTACTTGTAAACACGATCACATCTACAAACGTGTACGCGTGAATAGGTATGCCAAAGCAAATGTGTGCTTATACGTGTGTTAGAGTGTTAGGTTGTACGGTCGTAGGTATGTGTAGACGTTTCTTCCCACCTATATTAGTGAAAGAGTAAAGCCGTACTTATGAGTAGCGGCTACCAAAGTGAAAGAAGGAATTTAGAGTTGAAATCTAGACGTTGAAATTTATCCTTGCGTGGAACTTTGGAAAGACGTTAAGGACGCGTGCAGCGCGCGCGCATTCACCCATAAGAATACATATAAGTATGCGTGTATGTATGTGCACAATGATAAATACATATATGTAGATACAGGTATCACGCGCGCTGCGCTGGTCACATGTCCTTGTATAGTGTCATATTTATATAAAATAAATAAATGAACATATACATATATATATACATGCATCCGTATTAGGAGTGTCCAAGCTGACATAGGTGAATGCTGTGGTGTCTTCGTAGCGTTACAGAGACGTGCGGCTCGATAAAAGCCATGAGATGCTGGCGTACATGAAGACGGTTCGACTGATGGGGTGGGAAG
>NW_021156278.1:0-203 GCF_002837175.3 Physeter macrocephalus | reverse complement strand
AGACAGCTCGAGATGAGACAGAGATCAAAGCGCATGTATATCTCCGCCGTCTCCTCTTGGTTGAGCACCTCTGCAGGTAGAGTCGCGCACAAATCCGCCCGTCTGTGCGCGTGCGTATAGATGCGTATGTACGTAGGTACTTCTGAATGTTGTGCCTGTGTGTGTCTTTCTCTCTCTCGCTGTATTCATATATAAACATAGAT
>NW_021156277.1:0-2150 GCF_002837175.3 Physeter macrocephalus | reverse complement strand
TATGTGGAAGTCTTAACCCCCAGTACCTCCTAATATGACTGTATTTGGAGATAAGGCCCTTAAATAGGTAATTGAGGTAAAATGAGGTCATATGTGTGGGCTCTAGTCCAATATGACTGGTGTCTTTACCAAAAGAAAATATTAGGTCACAGACATGCACAGAGAGAACAAAGTGATTATTAGTAACCACGATCATGTCCTGAATGCATGGAATACGTCACCATTTGCCAACCACCGTGTTAAGTCAGCAGAAATTAAGAGCTCTCTGCAGAAATTCACACACTCGTGCACCAGGTAAGGGACCACAGGCAGAGGTTCACTCAGCCTTTCATGTGTCCCTCACGGAGTGCACGCTCTCTCCTGGGCGGGGCGAGCACAGAAACTTATGGGGAGTTTTACTACTTTTAAAATGCGTTGATAACAACCATGTCTCACTTTTGTTTGTATCAGTCAGCAAACGCTTTTTGGAAACCCTAAATTCTCCACGTCTCCCACCTTTCGGGCCGCCCTAGTCTGGAAGCTCACGCCCCTGCTCCTCAGGCCGGGTCCCCATGGGAGGCGGGGCTGCGTGCGGACGCATGGCGAGCGCGCACACGTCCTCGAGGCACGCCCCCACGGGGCCGCCTGCCGGTTTGAACGCAGCCCCGCGCGCGGAGGGCGATGAGGCTGGCGCCAAGGGCCGGCGATGCGCCGCGGCATGGAGGGGCTGGCGTAGCTGCGGCCCGTGGCCCTGCGTCGTCTGGCTGCGACGCGGGTCCTGCGCACGCTGCGGGGCCGCAGCCGCCGGGCAGTGGGCACCCGAAGGGCCGGGAGGCGAGCCGGGGCCCCCAGGCGGGTGTGGGCATCGTGTCCGCAGCCAGCGTCCCCGAGGCCGCGCTCGGACAGTGATCACTCGGTGAAGCTGCGCTGGAACTGCGCGGCCGACCTCTTCTCGCCCTGTGAGGACCTGTGAGGATCTGTGCGCGCTGCAGGACTCGCTGCCTCTGCCCGCCATGCGCGCTTGCCTGCGGGAGGGCCTGCTGGACTTAAAGCCGACCGCCTCCGCGGGGTGGACTGGGCGCCGCTCCTGAGCACCCTCTGCCCCTGATCTGTATGCAGAGCTTCTTCGAGCCACGGCTTGGCGAGACAGGTTTGTAGTTCCCGCTTCCAGGGGCTCTTGGTGTGGGCGCTGCGAAGCGGGGTTTTCGATGGTGCAAGGTGGAGGGTGGGCACTCGAACCGGTGCCCAGTGCCCTGGTGTGCGTGCACTAGACGGGGCGTGCGGCCTAGGACTCCTGCCAGCTCGGTGACCCCGGCCGAGTGCCTTAAGGCTTCTAGGTCTCAGTGTTCTCATCTGTAGCATGGGCTTAACAGGGCCCAGTCTTTGTGGCAGTTACAAGGATGCACTGTGTTCATGCTTGTAGGCTCTATCTACAATGCAGAACACTTAGCACAGTTTGGAGCATCGTTAATTGTTCCACAGATGTTACCTGGTCTGTTGAATGACTTTGCCTGGTACAGACCAAAGCGATTAGGAAATGGATATATCCCAGCTTCATTTCCTTTCCATTAAAACAGGGCTTTAGGAAAAAACAATCTTTTTTTCAATAGTCGTATCATATAGTGGAAAGAGCACCAGTGTGAAGGCAGCTTAGGGTTTGAATTCCAGGGCTTATGCTCTCTGTGGCATGGGCAGGTTACTTTTGAACTGCAATCCCCATGCTTGTAAAATGACATTAAAAGCCACTCTTTCTGCGGGTTCTTAGAATTAATTAAGCAGGTTATGTGTGTAAAGTATCCTGGCACTTGAATGAGTTGTCAGAACCAAGGGCCGCTGGAGACGATGCTTGTGCCCTAGGTAATCTCCCCTTCTACTGGGCAGCAGCAGGTAGACACAAGCATAGTAGTCAGTGCTCTGGCAGAAGTGAGTTCTGGCGTTGCAGAGCACGGAATCATTTTGTTTTTTAATTTAATTTTTATTTTACATTGGAGTGTAGTTGATTTACAATATTGTGTTAGTTTTAGGTGTACAGCAAAGTTATTCAGTTATACATACATCCATTCTTTTTCAGATTCTTTTCCCATGCAGGTTATTACAGGATATGGAGTAGAGTTCCCACTGCTATGCAGTAGGCCCTTGTTGATTACCTGTTTTATATATAACCGTGTGTA
>NW_021156276.1:0-2150 GCF_002837175.3 Physeter macrocephalus | reverse complement strand
GACATTCAATTAATGGAGGAGGCATGAAAGATAAAATAACCTAGATTAGATTTCATCTTTTAGAGGGAGAAACTGAGGACCAAAGATGTTCCATGAAATGCCAGCAAGCAAAGTTTGAAAGGGACAAGGTTGGGATTAGAACCCAAACCCCAAGCTTTGCCTCCCCACCTCATACAGAGTTTCTTCATACTCTCATCATTGGAGCTTTCTGTGTCTTTTAAAATTCTATTTATGTAGCTAGGATAAAAATAAATTTAAATTTATTTATGAATTTTCCAAAGTAATTTCACTGTTGTTATTAATTTTTTTCTATTCCTTTCTACCCTCCCATCAACCTCCACCCTACCCCAATTCCTAAAGCTTGGTCTTTTTTTCAAATAACTTTTTATATAAACAACTCCTAGTGAATTTTTGTGTTATATGTCAAACTCCCTTATGAATCTGTCTAAAGCCCCTGAGGAATAAATCCCAGGGCAGGATATCTTGTATTCATGCATCTAATTAACCTTTGATCATCTTTCTGACTGCCTTGCAGTTCAATACTTGCTTGATTTTTATTATCCATCTAATTAGTGTGGTTTAAGTGGCTTTTTATGTCAGATTTTATTATATCAGTTTGCTACACAATTTCAGGACACTCTGGGGAGTTCCAATATCATTGCAATGCTTAAGTGCTATATATTTACTTGTTTGTTTGATTTTTCTCTCCAGAAAAAAAGTGCTTTGACCAATTTTTCGCACTTGAGTGTATAAGTAGTCTATGAAATGCCATAATGATGGCAAAAGCCTTTCTATTAATTGTGCCTAAATTATCAACACAGCTAGTCAAGTCTAATCAATCATTTTTCTATCCAATAAGCCTGTAGAGTGGCAGACTTGATATTCTGAAACAAAGGGGATAGTGAAAGAAACCTCTCAAAATACTTCAATTTAGGGCAAGCTAATGAATATGCACATATTTATAGAACTGGTTCTATAGCCATGGGAATATAACTTGTTACTGAAATCTGTGGATTGTAATTAAGTATGTCTATAATGGAATGGTTAGGACTTAATCAATTAGATGTGCAAATCTTATTTCCTACCACTGATCTTTTTTATTTTTGCATGTCAGTTTTATTTCCAAATGAACAGTAAGCTAGCTTTCAATCATATAATTTACATGTTCATGTGTTAGTGTTCTTTTCTTATTCAATGAACTTTTTAATTACTGAAAATTAATATGAATGCAATTTAATTCTGTCCATATAGAACAATATGGTTGTGTCTAATATTAACTGTGATTATAGTTTCCCTTAGCTTCCCTGAGATCTTGCTTTATTTTCTTTGTCTCTTTTCCTTTGGCTTTAAAATTGAGTAAGCAGTTTGACTTATTTCTAGTTCACTTTCTCTCTCTGTCTCTCTCTCTCTATATATATATGTATATATATATATAATATATATACATAGATGGATATAGATATATAGATATAGACATAGATAAATCAGAGATATAAAAGATCTAGCAGTTACCACAGAGCTCAATTTGTCATTAATAGTCAAAATGTCCAGTGGCAATTACCTTATGTATGGAAACAGCCATGTGATACAGAATGAAAGCAGTGGGGGCATGCTGTCTGATGCACAGCAAAGGAATCAGAAGTATTGGGTTCTAGTCCCTACTCTAGCTTTGATTGACTGTTTCGCCTTGGGCTCGTCATGCTTCTTACCCTCTCAGTGTCTTATGCTCTCCGTTGAGAAACAGAGATAATTGTACTTGTAGGCAGGGAAAAAGGAAACCATGACATACATTACTTTGGATGGCAATTATTTACAAAATTCAAAGGATTATTCTGAAATATAGTTCATCCCGCATTTATTGAGCGTCTTCCATGTTCTAAGGATTGTGCTGGGTACCAGGGATACAAGGGTAAGTTGGACATTACATGGTGCTCATTATCTGACAGGAGGTGGAAGAGACATCTGGACTCAAGTGTGTTTGAAACAGTACATTGTATCTGGAATCTCACCTTAAATGCAAATAAATCACATTATAAGGATAGTATGTCTATTAATACATTGAAGAAAGACAGTGAATAAATAATAAAAAGTTTACTCTGGTAGATTGGATAGTTGTTTGCAACCTGTTACTTCCTATTGTGGAAGAATTA
>NW_021156275.1:0-2150 GCF_002837175.3 Physeter macrocephalus | reverse complement strand
CCAGTCACAACCTAAGTCCTGGCACATCAAAACGAAGCCAGTTTTACTTTCGAATAGTTCGCTGTTGGCAAACTAGGTTAGCGCAGTGCTGTACGCCCAAAGGGAGCAGCACGTGCAACCGTGTCCTAACGATTCTGTATAGTGCTTTCCAAGTACTGTACGTCCCCACTCCGTTGCATCTTTGCGTGACAAAATGGAATAACTTTCGTGTTAAACTCCTCGGTACCGGACTGTATTTGAAGTTATGCGGCAGGTACCCCGCTGGGGCGGCGGTGCCCTTCTGCGGAGTTTTCCTTTGAAGTCCTGTGGGAACGGTGTCGCAGCTGATCAGTTAGTAAAGGCAGACTGATATTGTTGCTTTAACAGTTGGAGATGTCACCACGGCCTTTTTTTTCCGGTGAGAGCCCTAGCTCGGCACTCTAGAACTTCACGCGGCAGACATTTGCAGATAGCTTTTACTCGCATAATGCTTTGATGCTTCATCTTCTAGCGCAGAAACGTTTGCTAAAACACAGCCCCTCGACAGTTTATATACCGTCAACGGTATTCGACAGCTTCAATAATTGCCCGGAGCGAATCACTAACCGAGGGCAGGCGCAGCCAGCAACATCCACGGGGTTACCAAGGTTATAGTTGCACGCGTACTCTCGAGGGTGAGGATAAATTCACGTGTACAAGAGTGTAGGGCGGGTACCACGCCCTCTGTCGCTTTAGGTCTTATTCCAGTGGTTGAAGTCAAAATGTATGCTGACGAGTCCTGAGAACATCTGCCCATCTAGATACCTCGATTGGTGTCTGTCACCTCAGCATCCCTCGCACTCTTCTCCGTGTGCACGCCCTGCAGGTTCGCTACCGTGTACGTCAGACGGACCGTGTGTGTAGAGAACTAGAGTCCAGCACCCTTTCTAAATAGCTGCGTACTGCAGTGGGACACTCATCACGAGTTGGCAGGGAGCGTACAGCGACAATTCTTACGGGAAGAGACTCACGTGTGCTGCCCTTGGATGGCTAAACCATGTAAGTGCCCTTATATACAGTGGTTAGCGCTGGTCTTCAATCTCAGCGCTAAAACCAGTTCAGCAAAACGAATACTATGAACAACCTTACCTTAACAGGAGGAACCTCCTTTAAAAGATTTTCCCCGAGTGTACTTTATTCATGGCAGCGTCTCGTCACTGATGTAAAAAGCTTGAATATCAAACCCTGGAGCTCTCGCGAGTAGCCTCGCATGCTATGCCATGTACAGAGAACCTTAAGGGACTTCGAGCGCTCGCACCTACACCAATCATTGTCAGCACTAAATTATACTCAAGCATGCCCTATAGACAACGTCCATCCACTGAGGTTGCCCAGTTGAGTAATTACGTTCAACGCTGTCTCAGGTGATGATCCCTGGGGCACTTGTTCGCAGCAGCAACTCGAGCTGTGGTCGGTCTTTGCACTTTCGAGATTATGGGAAATAATTCGCATTTTGAAGGTGCATACGTAGGTAGCGAGCCAAATTATCGTGTCACGAGACTGTTCACTATCACCAGCAGATGTACACCACACCAGGGTGCGTGGAAAGAGAAGTAGTAGGATGGCGTTTCTGGGTTGCTTGGCATACGCGGGAAGATATTAGCCCTCATACACACATATGCTACCACACATACCTCTGTAATCGTGTGTATGCAGTTGCCCCGTTGTAGAGGCAGGCTGGACACCGGATTGCCGTGTGGCAGGCTTGTCTTTCTGTACGTGTTTGCCCCGGCTGATCAACTTTCCCTTCGGTAGAAAACACCGTTTACGAATGTCGTCCACTGCTCAACGACGCAATAGCAATTCGGCGAGTGTGTCCTTATGTGGGGGGAGTTCTACAAGAAACAGATCCTTAGGAGCCAGCGCTAGGGGCGACAATTTGGAGAGTACGTCTTCATTATTCGGAAGGACAATATATTTAACGTTCGTTGCAAGGAATCTCCACAATGTTCGGTAGTTAATTCCTGTCAACGTTGAAGCTGTTGCCCGTGCACCTGTATTAGGAAGGGGATAGTGTTACAACTGAGGCGGTAGAAGGAAGGTGAGCAAGTGCATTGCCCTTTAAGGGATAAGCTTCTATCTGGCCCCTTTTCCATGTTCTACGTAAACTCTCACGAGCAGATTTTTCGTTT
>NW_021156274.1:0-2150 GCF_002837175.3 Physeter macrocephalus | reverse complement strand
TTCTCTTCCCGCATACAATGAAAAGCTTCCAAAAGGGAACCTGAAGTCCTTTGTGCCATGTTACCAGCACAAATTTTCGATCTCCTTCTTTTCCTAGGAGAGGATAAGCAGCTCTGGCTTACGATCCGTGCAAAGATGTCTTTCGTAAATTTTTCGCAAACTGGCATATCTAGTCCGACTTGAGGGTGAACGACACAAAGTGTGCTCAAGCAAACCGGTGCTCAAATGATTTTCCTCGGCACAGTTATACCTGTGTCTCGCCTGAGCAATGCAGACAAGTGTTTGTCTCCCTCAGAATCCAGGACCCTGCCCGGCACCCTTTCTTTCAAAGGAAGTCATATTTCAAGAGTGCTGGGTACGAAATGGCTTGCTGTAGGCACCAGGAGTATTACACTCGCGCGGGGATCTCCGAGATCTGCCTGAGATACTTGTGCACTAGCGCCGAACGAGTACGGCTCCTCTCTCTGGAGAGCAAAGATTGTTTCCATGGAGGACATGTATGGGATACTCTGCCTGCGATCCATGTGCGCAAGCGGCGAACGAGTACGTCTCCTCTCTCTGGAGAGCAAAGGTTGTTTCCATGGAGGACATGTATGGGTTATTGGAGAGTCAGGTGTAAGAAGTGTCACTCATGTGTCCACTGCAGAGGTGAGCTGTATGTATCCACGTGGAGTAGGTAGTTGTTCAGCATTTCAGAGCCGTGCAAATAAGCCTTTATCCAGTTGCATCGACAAGGTCAGTAGTGGTGGATTCCAGATCCATTCGGGTTGAATGCCTTTCCCAGGGCCTGGAAAGAGAACCTTGTCTCTGTAATGTCCGTGGGTGTGTTTCGGCAGCTTATGGGGAATATCGGACAGGCACGTGGTTCCTGGGCTATGGAACTCACCTCGGGTGTCGACGTGGGGAAGGATTCATTTCAGGGGCGTGTAACTGTGAGGACGTATGGGCGTGTTCGTGTGTCTGCTGAACACTGGAGACGAGTGGATTATACAAGCTACGGGCCTTCTCATCGTGCAAAGAACGCAGAGCTGCGCAAAAGAACAGGAAATTCAAATGTCCGTCATAGCTGCCGAGTCTCCATTATGAGGGCTTCCTTGGTGCATGCAAAGATTACGTGCCTCAGGCGGCGTGGAGAGCCGTGGTCTCTAAGTTAGAAGAGCCGGGGACTGGAAGTGCTTTTGGGTAGGGATGTAACTCGCATTGATCCCAGTCAACGTGCAGGGCAGGATTTTTCAGACGGCCACGTGAAACTGGCCTTTCAGCATAGGTTTGCAGCCCCTTATTTCTCACCGTAAGATTCTACTACCTTTCCGTGATTTGTTCCTGGAGGAGAAGATGTATGTGAAGGGCGGTGTTGGAAGCTTCGTGATTAACATTCCTGTACCTGGGCTCTTTCGAGTCCCTCGAGAGCGCCGCTCGTGGCACTCTGTGCCAAAGGCCAAGTGGCAGCACACGAACTAGTGCAGGGAAGGATGGCCTCGTTTCTTCCAGAATTTCTATATCCGTTTCCCACTATCTGGATCAACAAAGCGTCATTCCCTCTGTTCCGGCAAGGTAAGGAAAGTGTCCCAGGTGGCGGGAGGAAAGGGTTGTACCATTGTGCGTCGACTTGCACATAGTAAGCCTGTCTCGAGTTTCATGGAAAGCTTGTTTGTTTTCATCTCCAAATAAGTGGGAATCCACTAGACGACCTGCATCCTTTGTCTCTTCCTCATCACAGTATGTATGCATTTCCCACAGGCAAGGTGCAAGTACAGGGTGCTGTGTGCCATGCGGGAGAGTTCAGCCAGCCACCCTACTGCAGCCCTGAGTGTCTTCTTCCTCAGGCCATTCACACAACGTTCTTTACAAAGGACTCTGTGGTGTTCCTGGAAATGGACTTGAGCGGACAATAAAGAGATCCTCTTCATCCCTCTTAGTGTGCGAAGTTTCCCTCAGTAGCTTGAAACACTAGGAACCAAGCTACCCACACCATGTTTGTCTCACAGAGTATAGGACTCTAAAGGTAAGCTATACATTTCCCTTTGACACGCGCAATGGTGTGGTTGGTCAACTTGGATAGCTGATATTTCCACTTGCTGTTCCAACGGGACAGCCATCACGGCCGCCAACGGATGCCATCGCAAGGCCTTGCAGACCGCCTCTGGCAA
>NW_021156273.1:1188-2150 GCF_002837175.3 Physeter macrocephalus | reverse complement strand
AGCAGCAGTTGGCGATGCAAGAGGGGGGAGGAGAACGAAGAGAGGAAGAGGAGGGACCTATAGCAGAAGCAGTGGAGAGTGGAGTGCTGCTGCAGCTGGTGGTGGCGCTGTGGCGGCACGAGCAGCAGCTGCGGTGCTGCTGCAGCGTGGCCTACCCCTCGCTGCATGCAGCTGTCGCTGCTCTCTCCTCCTTCTATGTACGCGCTTTGGCAGCAGCACAACGTCTGTGGCCTGCGCTGCTGAGGCTCCACGCAGCAGAATTTGTATTTTGTGAGCCCTGCCCACTCATCTTAGAGCTGCATAGGCCGTCGCCCTCCCCCCCCGCTGTCTCTGCTGCTGCAGCAAGCAGGGCAGCAGCAGCACAACGAGGAGCGGCAGCAGCAGCAGCACGACCGGCAGCAGCAGCAGCAGGGGGGAAGTGCGCTGCAGCGGGGCGTTTTTTCGCGGCAGCAGCAGGAGGGGCGGAGCTAAGAAGACTTGCTGCAGCAGCAAGGTGTGAAGCAGGGCCCACAAACGCAACAGCAGCAGCAGCAGTACCTGTAACAGCTGCGCGTCCGGCAGTTGCTGCAGCAGTGAGTCAAGAAACAGCAGCAACAGCAGCGGGTGTGCGTGGAGCTGCTGAAGGAGGTGGCTGGGGAAATCAGCAGGAAAAGAGAGGCATTCTCTCCAGGCTTGCTGCTGCTGTTGGTGCTGTAGTCCGTGGGGAGGGCTGCAGCACCAGCGCGCAGCTGCAGGAAGCGGCTGCTGCAGCAGCGGCTGCTTCTGCTGCAGCGAGTGAAACCTACGATGTTTGCTGCCGTTCATATCTATGCAAAGGAGGAAGAGCAGTAGCGAGAGCCCCAGCAGCAGCAGCAGCTCCCTTTGCTGCTGCAGATGCGGCGACAAGAAGAACACCAGCAGCAGCGTATCCTGCTGCAGCTGCTGCTGTCGCACCGCCTCTGCTGCTGCCTCTCTGCTCGCTG
>NW_021156273.1:0-241 GCF_002837175.3 Physeter macrocephalus | reverse complement strand
TCTCCGCAAGGGAAAGGCTAGCAGCAACAGCAGCAGCACTGGATACTGCTGACGACCCTGCGGCAAGCAGAGATGTTGAAAAAAAGAAGGCTCGATGGCTGCAGCAGGTGCAGCAATGGGCGGCGCAGCTGCGGCGTGGACTACGTGATATGCTGCTGCTGCGGCACTTGTTCGCCAAGCCGGCTGCTGCGTATGACTTCCTCGGCAGAAAGTATCAGCTGCTGCAGCTGCGTCCACTGGA
>NW_021156272.1:0-2150 GCF_002837175.3 Physeter macrocephalus | reverse complement strand
AGATGAGCGTGAAAACGAGGTTGTCTTCGTTGGAACGGCTATCCAACGGCCACGCCTCCCCTGGCATGCCGACAGCAGCGCACGTCCACTGCCGGATCGCCGTTCACCTTTTTCAGTAGGTCTTTGGAAGAATCCAGAGGAGGATATACGAGTGCGTGGTACACTTTCAACGCAGATTAAGTCTAGTGCAATCTGGACTACCCTGAAGCGACGAAGCCAGACCCACCTGCTACTGGTGTTGCGCCGCGCTTTTTTCATCGGCAGTGAAACGCGTCAGCGGGTAAATGGGGTGCGCCACAAGTGACGCAGAGTAGTAGTTAGAGCCCTCGAGAAGACTACCGTCCTCATCCACCTCCAAATGGTACACGGCACAGTTTGGCTTCAGCCAGGATATCGGCAGTCACCTCGGCAGGACACATTGTGCTTTATAATGGTGAAACAACCTTCCTACACAGCCTGAGTGGTGCAAAGTTCAGTGCGGAGCAGCCGTTAGATACTGCTTCTTGTTTTGTGCCTTTCTTGAGGGCGTCTTACGCCGTCGGGACTGCTGCCACTGCAGTTGCCAACCCCAAGACTCTGTTTGGTCTGTAGGCTACAAGTGCACCCTCTGGAAAGCTGCCTCTTCAGAAAACAGATGACTTGTACACGAAGAAACGACGGACAGAGGTGGCGCCAAGACCAGACAGTAGGAAGCGGTATACACCATCTTCCCCGTGGGGAGATACGATCAGTTCGTAAGTTAACGCTGACGAGACACGCAGGCGATGTTGTGTGAACCTGCAGTGTATTCACAAGGTGCAAGCCTAGTGCACTCGCCTCCCCAGCCACGGTTGGTGCATGTCCCGAACCGTCGCACATTTGGTAGCAGGAACTGTGGTCGCCGTTTGGTTCCGAGTACAGGAGGAGAAATCGCTGCTGCGTTTCAGATGTGTGACTGTGGAGAGCATATAGCATCAGTTTGTAGGGCGGCGGGCATGGAATTTGCGCGGCAGTTCTAAAGTGTGCCGTTTATATTCTTTCTGCGGTATATCATTGTCTCAACATGGTGTGCTGCTTCTGCCTGGTACACTGATGTTGAGCGCTGCCGCCTTGGTACTTCTTCGCTCTGTCACCCCCCACTCTTCACATCTTCCCATTTTGTGACCTCACGAGAAGCAATGGACAAAAAAAAACCAGGAGGAGCACTACAAGGTGGTGACTTGAAAATGCGGCAGAAAGATACCAGGCACACGTGTCTGCAGCAGTACCTCACTTAGGCTCACGGGGCAGCCTGCAACGAAAATGCCAAATGGGTGGAGGAGATCAATCCAGGTAACAAAGTGACAACATGAACGCAAGTCGGAACAGTTTTTTCCACTTGAATGCCTTCTCTACAGCTGTGCCAATATCGCACATACGTCGGGGGGGATAGCGATACATCACGGCCGCGGCCAATCGCAGAAGGCCCTTCCCTGTCGTGCCCAACAAAGGCACTCACGAAGATGTCTTTTTACACACAAAGGGTGCGAAGGGAGGCGTAGCGCACTCACAGCACAAGTTTCTCTGAGTACCTTGCGCCAGAACTGCGAATGAACCTGGTAAGCAGAGGAGACCACATAGCCGGTTTTTCGCGCTTAGGGCTGTGCACACTCGAATGCGTGGGGCGTGCCTTGGCAAATATTTTTTTTTGAGGTCACGACAGACGCCTTTATTTTACTTGAGCGTGAACGGCAAACAGCCGCGCAAGACCCTTTTGCTCGATGCGGGAGAGCGCCAACGTGTACAGGGTTGAGGTGGACTGTCAACCTGTGGGTTGCATCGGTCTTCTCTGCCGTACCATTGCACTGTATTAGAACTCCTCAGACAAACTTCGCATGACACTCGTCATGGTACAATAAGCACGCACCCCCGTCCATTTTGTTCAGGCAAGCTTTGTGTCGTTATAGATGCCGACGACCACATACAGCCTTTGACCTGTCTACATGTTTAGAGTACAAGTTCTACACAGTGGGTCAAGTTTGTAGCGATGAAAAGCTATCGTCTGCTTGCGGGTTCATAAAGCGAGTCTAATTACTTAGTGGTCGGCTCCATCCGCGCAATATTTGAGCAGGTGGGAAAGGACAATAACAATTTAATTCCGCGTACGTGGAATTCAAGCACCTCGAAGCTCT
>NW_021156271.1:1694-2150 GCF_002837175.3 Physeter macrocephalus | reverse complement strand
TCGAATACCGTCCAGCAGAATACTGTTCCACATACCCGTCACGAATGGTGCAGGGAACTCTATTCAGCGTCTTCTCAAGAAACATGCAACACAAGAAAAGGTGGAAGAGATCTAATTATTGATGACGGGGAACTACTTGCCAGAAAAGCCATACCAGCCTACGATGTTGGTTTTTGAATGCTCGCTCCGTATCATGGAATACAAGAAAGTTGGTGTGGTACGAGGAATACCATACAATGCGGGAACCATTGTAGTTCTCACGCAGAGTTCCATACTGCCTCGCGGCATTTACTCGGTGACCCACTCAGTAAGAAATTCCGGAGCCAAGTGGAGGCCTGCAGCTACCATAGTTTTTACACGTATCTACGCGACTAAGCATCCCGACACAACAGGCGCGGTAACACGGTAGACGCTGAGTACACGTAGGTCGTTAATCCGACCGTCCCTGTATACTGC
>NW_021156271.1:0-403 GCF_002837175.3 Physeter macrocephalus | reverse complement strand
TGTTTATGTGTCTGTATGTATGTCTGTGTGTGTGCGTGTGTGTCTACACCCCCGCGGCAGAGACACCTCTTCACTCGTGACTCTCGTCGTGTCATGTTCTTGTTCCACTTCGTTCACCCGGAAGTGGCAACACGAGAATAGTGGAGCGGTGCAGACGCGTCGGCGGGGAGAAACACAAACAGGCCATTACGGAGTGACCGCACCCCTTGGAGAAGACCATTATCAAGACAATCGGCTGTCTTCTACTGTCTACTGATAGTCCAACTACGTCGTCGTTATTACCGTCCTTCGCTACTTGAATGAATGCTTTGTTACAGTATTACTCTGCACTGCCTCTACCTCTCCTTTCAGCTCTTGTAGCCCTTTTTTTGCGTCGAGCTGTCCCCACCGACCTCGGCGCCAT
>NW_021156269.1:1754-2151 GCF_002837175.3 Physeter macrocephalus | reverse complement strand
TTCTACACAGCTGCCTCGACGTACACCTAACAGTTACACGATATGTAAAATTATTCCCAAGATTTAACGTTTTCAACTCCCAGTTCTCTGCGTGTTTCCACAGAGGGTTCCCTTCTTCACCAGCAGTCCACCACGGTATATAATGTGTTGCTGCGACAAATGTTCCAGTGAGCACAGTTGTATTTTTTTCTACTACCGGCCCCTTTCTGTTCGTCTTCCGCCGCCGTATCATCCCCCGCGGTGCCCCTGGCTTTTCACGTTCCCTCTTGGCGGTTCTCTTCTGCTGAAATCACGTTAGTAAAACAGAGTGATATGGGGGGAGGAGTAAGAATCACTGATTTTCCCCACTCTACTCAAAATTTTTGGAGGTCGGTGTGGACGACCCAGGACGTGTGCA
>NW_021156269.1:0-448 GCF_002837175.3 Physeter macrocephalus | reverse complement strand
TACACGTACGCCCGATGCAGAAAAACAAATCTCTGAGAACACCAAGAGAAACATCGGAGATGCGCATGCATATACCGCTGCAAGGGAGTGCACCCCGGGCGTTCTGATCTAATGAAATGTTGAAGCTGGAAGATATTTTCTTTACAAGTGGTTGTTCACGTCTGACCCACACGCCTGTGCATCAGCGTGAAACAGGAAAACGTGAACCTGAAGTCAGTCGTCGCCTGAGGTTCACCCGGCAGCGCGCATAGTAAGTATATGTCAGACACATATATTAGAAAGCCTTCAAAAAAATATTCATTAGCGCAAGCCGACATGTGAAGCCTTGAGAGCGAAGCCAGAACCGTACACAAGCACAAACCGTTTTGTCGGTGGTATTACCCCGACAGACAGACGCGTAGGTGTAGGCACTAGCACAACAGAAAAGATACGTCCTTTTCAAACGGCA
>NW_021156267.1:0-2151 GCF_002837175.3 Physeter macrocephalus | reverse complement strand
CTCACCTGCTCTGTGCCAGGGCAGAGCACGCGCACACACACACACAGACACACACACCCCGCCCCCCGGGGCCCCAGACACCTTCCTTTGAACTGATTTATTGACTTCTCACCACCTGGTGTCCCCACGACCAGATCTGACCCTCCCATCCTTTCCCCCTAGGTTTGAAAAATATGAAGTATGAAGTAAATTTGCTTTTCAAGTGTGATTTGGAGGCATCAGAACAGAAGCCAGTATTTCAGTGGCAGATGGGCATTAAGACCTAGTTTAAAATGGGTGTGGCCTTGAGGATCTTAGAGTCTATTCAGAAAACTTAAGTTATTCCCTGATAGAGCGTACAGTTATCCAGCCAGATACTTTATTTTAGAGGGGAAATACGGCCATTCTGATGGTCATAGAGAAAAAGCAGACAGGCTTCCTGGTTTTGAGAGGATTTCCAAATTCCTGGAGTCCTGACTCCTTCCACAGATGTCCGTCTAGCATCTCCCATCATTGCCAGGGAGGAAGGGAAGCCCCCCGTGCCCCGTGAGACGTGACCCATGAAAGCTGGTGCTTTGAGAGTCATGAGGCCCTGAACGCCTTCTGGTCTCCACTTAACCTTTATTGCTTGAATTTCCCCATCCTCCTCCCTTTCTCCTGACCCTTTCACGTAATCTCTTCAAACACTTCCTTCTAACTTTTTTCTTTTCCTAATTGGCTACATATGGAATAAAGTATTTTGAAATTTTTGGTTATATTTATTAAATAAAGCTTTATGATCCTTGTTCATTATTTAATTTTTTGCTGATTATAAAATTCACACTAGTTGTAAACATTCCAACAGTGCAAAAATGTGTTAAGTACACACTTTTCATTTCCTAAAGAGTCACACTACATCCAGCCATCAGGTACCACGGTTGCTTCAGGAGGTGTGGGAGCACATTTCTTCTATGTACATGGAAATGTTGTAAAACTAGGGACATGCTTTACGTGCTCTCTTACGACTTGCTTTTTTCATTTAACCATGTGACATTCTTTCTTACCTGACAGAGCTACCTCACTCATTTTAACTGTTCCATCATAGTATTTTCATTTTGTGACTATACCGTCATCTATGTAACTTCTCCATAAATGGCTGTTTGGTTGTTTCCAGCTTCTCACTGTTGCAAACAGTGCTTCAACCTAGATTCTTGTACATATATCCGTGCAGTTATGTAGATTTTTAATGTACCTGTTTATATGAGGTAAAGTCCTAGAAGTGCTGTTGCTGGGTCAAAGGGCATGCATATTTAACTTGGGGGATATAGCTAAATTGCCACCGAGTACGGCTAACTCCAGCCCGGAACTGTATACTCCCAGCGCAGTGAGAGAGTGCTAGTGGTCCGTGGCCACCTCAACCCGGAGCATCAGCGTTCCGTTTAGTCTCGGTTCTTCATTTTACAGAGAGGTGAATGGCTTGCATCGCTCTATTTCTTTTTTCTTCCTCCCTTCCTCTCTTCCTTCCTCTCTTCCTTCCTCTCTTCCTTCCTCTCTTCCTTCCTCTCTTCCTTCCTCCCTTCCTCTCTTTCTTCCTCTCTTCCTTCCTCTTCCTTCCTCTCTTCCTTCCTCTTTTCCTTTCTTTCTTTCTTTCTCCCAGCACATGCAGCATGCGGATCCTAGTTCCCTGACCAGGGATCTAACCCGTGCCCTTGTAGTGGAAGCTCAGAGTCCCAACCACTGGGCCGCCAGAGAAGTCCCTCTATTTATTTTTAAAATATAAATAGGTTATTTTTTTTAAAACCTGTGGCCTTTGCCAAGGTGTTTCTGTGGCTGTGGATAGAAGGTATCCCCACCCAGACCAAGTTGGCCTCTCTCAGATTACAGCTCCTTCACTGTTTGTGTGTGACCTGTGCTTTCTGCTGCAGCCTCTCCCACGGTTCCAAAGAGCCAATAGGAGGTCCCCTTTCTTTCTGTTCATTCGTTCAGCAGAATCCCTGAGCAGACCACCCTACTGTGGGCATGTTCAGCGGCCTCCGTCTTCAAGCCCATTAAAACATTCTAATCCCCCAACTCAGTGCTTTGAAAACTGGCTTGTAATCCACAGTGAGAAATCCATTTTACATCGTTGTGACCTAGTGCATGTGCACACACACACACACACACACACACACACACACACACACACACTTTCAT
>NW_021156266.1:0-2152 GCF_002837175.3 Physeter macrocephalus | reverse complement strand
CCGGACATCTTCCCCAAAGAGGCATAAAACAGTAAAGAAAGTGGTGCAGCACAACATGGCTGGGCTACTCATAAAGCCCTGAAGCTTTCGCAGTTGCAAGTCTTTAACTTCGCTGACCTCCTCAGCAGCTAACTCCTCATTCTGTCTATTGTGGCTCTTGGTCAGCGCCATCGTCGAGCACTAGACAACCATCTGCACCTTTGGTCAACTACATGTACACGGAAATTCGTCCGCTGCGCATATGCGTCAGGCACGCTTGCATTTCAGACCTCCGTGTACACACAGACTTTTTATTCATGTATATGCTTATATTCTACCCAGAAGCCCGACTACGTGAAAGAGCGTCCGCTGCGCATATGCGTCAGGCACGCTTGCATTTCAGACCTCCGTGTACACACAGACTTTTTATTCATGTATATGCTTATATTCTACCCAGAAGCCCGACTACGTGAAAGAGCGTCCGCTGCGCATATGCGTCAGGCACGCTTGCATTTCAGACCTCCGTGTACACACAGACTTTTTATTCATGTATATGCTTATATTCTACCCAGAAGCCCGACTACGTGAAAGAGCGTCCGCTGCGCATATGCGTCAGGCACGCTTGCATTTCAGACCTCCGTGTACACACAGACTTTTTATTCATGTATATGCTTATATTCTACCCAGAAGCCCGACTACGTGAAAGAGCGTCCGCTGCGCATATGCGTCAGGCACGCTTGCATTTCAGACCTCCGTGTACACACAGACTTTTTATTCATGTATATGCTTATATTCTACCCAGAAGCCCGACTACGTGAAAGAGCGTCCGCTGCGCATATGCGTCAGGCACGCTTGCATTTCAGACCTCCGTGTACACACAGACTTTTTATTCATGTATATGCTTATATTCTACCCAGAAGCCCGACTACGTGAAAGAGCGTCCGCTGCGCATATGCGTCAGGCACGCTTGCATTTCAGACCTCCGTGTACACACAGACTTTTTATTCATGTATATGCTTATATTCTACCCAGAAGCCCGACTACGTGAAAGAGCGTCCGCTGCGCATATGCGTCAGGCACGCTTGCATTTCAGACCTCCGTGTACACACAGACTTTTTATTCATGTATATGCTTATATTCTACCCAGAAGCCCGACTACGTGAAAGAGCGTCCGCTGCGCATATGCGTCAGGCACGCTTGCATTTCAGACCTCCGTGTACACACAGACTTTTTATTCATGTATATGCTTATATTCTACCCAGAAGCCCGACTACGTGAAAGAGCGTCCGCTGCGCATATGCGTCAGGCACGCTTGCATTTCAGACCTCCGTGTACACACAGACTTTTTATTCATGTATATGCTTATATTCTACCCAGAAGCCCGACTTTCCTGCTTCCTCCTCGTGTCGGCTTAGTGTCGGCCAATCGCGCGCTCGCCCCTTTGGGAATCCGTGCGCGGCCTGGCGCTGCGTTCACGTATACGTGTTCACACATCTACATGCAAAGAGAAGTGCCTCTGGAGAGTACTATAGCAGTAACCTTAAGAAAGTAAACTGCTTGTCTTGCGCCTACGTGTGTTTACACAGGACGGGCACACACTCCATTTTCAGACTGACCGCCATTGCCCTTCGTAGTTTTCCGTCACGGTAGTGTTGCGGAGTTAGGCATCGTGGGGGGTTACTGACTCACAGCCGGCGCTCCAGTGTAGCGGATTCGGGCCAACATGTGCGCTCCCAGTTCGTCTACAGTGGAGTTCAAATGGACTACGCGCCAGGGATCGGGGTGCGCGACGCCTTCATCAGTGCTGTAAAGTATTGTGAAAAGGACTTTTGTGGCGATTCGTTGCGTTGGTGGCAATAGCACACATAGCTAAGCTACGGCACAGTCTTTATCGAAGATACTGTAGCTGTCAGGTTCGACAGCTAATTGTACACACGATACTCCCCACTCAGCTGCTTCTCTACCGCCTCAACTGCCTAGCTAGGATATTTCTCTGTAGCGGGGGGCCGCCCCCGGTTGAGGGGGTGGTAAACACATGCATCCCGGCCCGCAGCCAGCTGGTGTTGCTGATGTCTGATGGGGTAATTTCGTGTTTCCTGCATGCACGGAAGTATTCATTGATGATCAAGGAAAGGAGGCACTACGCGTGGTGTGCCTCCAGTGTTCTAAAGTT
>NW_021156265.1:1701-2152 GCF_002837175.3 Physeter macrocephalus | reverse complement strand
GCGACTCAGGAAGCGACGATGCTGCGCAAGAGGCAGTCGCAGGCAGCCGCACACTAACAATGCATGCGTCTCCTGGGCCTCGCGGCGAGAGTCTTCAGTCGCTCGTCCAAAGACTGACAAATGCGTGTCTCGCCGCTGCGTTTTCCTCGAAGGCTCAGGCAAGAAGGGGGGCACCAGCTATTGCCGCAGCAGATGCGGTTCAGTCATGCGCAGCAGCTGCTGTGCAGCTGACAGATTTGTGGCAGGAGCAATACACAGAACAGTTGCTATCATGTCCCCTTTGTTTCTCAAATGACGCAATAGCTCACTGTCTTATCTTCCCCAGGAGCCCGAAAGATAGTATATATCATGCATCATTCGCCTCGCGGTTGCTGCTGGTCTCCCTGCCGCTGCTCCTGTCGCTGTTCTTCCTGCCGCTGCCGCTGCTGCTGTCAGTTGCTGTTGCAGACTT
>NW_021156265.1:0-169 GCF_002837175.3 Physeter macrocephalus | reverse complement strand
TTCATTGTATGCTTCCACAAATGCACGCACCTATACACACATATAGAATTGTCATACGCCTATTTGTGGAGGCAAATACATTGATATTTATCTAAGAACGCAGACGAAGAATAACGAAACACCACATTGCTACAATGAAGCAGAAAAATCCTCCAGCGAGTGCCTTTGC
>NW_021156264.1:0-2152 GCF_002837175.3 Physeter macrocephalus | reverse complement strand
AATTGACTCCCAACGCCGTCACACTGTCCCTAACTAAGGTCTGGATGTTCGGTCTATGCTGCAATCAATTAGGCCCAGAATCTGTCCCTAACATGGGCCCTGCTGCAATCAATTAGGCCCAGAATCTGTCCCTAACATGGGCCCTGCTGCAATCAATTAGGCCCAGAATCTGTCCCTAACATGGGCCCTGCTGCAATCAATTAGGCCCAGAATCTGTCCCTAACATGGGCCCTGCTGCAATCAATTAGGCCCAGAATCTGTCCCTAACATGGGCCCTGCTGCAATCAATTAGGCCCAGAATCTGTCCCTAACATGGGCCCTGCTGCAATCAATTAGGCCCAGAATCTGTCCCTAACATGGGCCCTGCTGCAATCAATTAGGCCCAGAATCTGTCCCTAACATGGGCCCTGCTGCAATCAATTAGGCCCAGAATCTGTCCCTAACATGGGCCCTGCTGCAATCAATTAGGCCCAGAATCTGTCCCTAACATGGGCCCTGCTGCAATCAATTAGGCCCAGAATCTGTCCCTAACATGGGCCCTGCTGCAATCAATTAGGCCCAGAATCTGTCCCTAACATGGGCCCTGCTGCAATCAATTAGGCCCAGAATCTGTCCCTAACATGGGCCCTGCTGCAATCAATTAGGCCCAGAATCTGTCCCTAACATGGGCCCTGCTGCAATCAATTAGGCCCAGAATCTGTCCCTAACATGGGCCCTGCTGCAATCAATTAGGCCCAGAATCTGTCCCTAACATGGGCCCTGCTGCAATCAATTAGGCCCAGAATCTGTCCCTAACATGGGCCCTGCTGCAATCAATTAGGCCCAGAATCTGTCCCTAACATGGGCCCTGCTGCAATCAATTAGGCCCAGAATCTGTCCCTAACATGGGCCCTGCTGCAATCAATTAGGCCCAGAATCTGTCCCTAACATGGGCCCTGCTGCAATCAATTAGGCCCAGAATCTGTCCCTAACATGGGCCCTGCTGCAATCAATTAGGCCCAGAATCTGTCCCTAACATGGGCCCTGCTGCAATCAATTAGGCCCAGAATCTGTCCCTAACATGGGCCCTGCTGCAATCAATTAGGCCCAGAATCTGTCCCTAACATGGGCCCTGCTGCAATCAATTAGGCCCAGAATCTGTCCCTAACATGGGCCCTGCTGCAATCAATTAGGCCCAGAATCTGTCCCTAACATGGGCCCTGCTGCAATCAATTAGGCCCAGAATCTGTCCCTAACATGGGCCCTGCTGCAATCAATTAGGCCCAGAATCTGTCCCTAACATGGGCCCTGCTGCAATCAATTAGGCCCAGAATCTGTCCCTAACATGGGCCCTGCTGCAATCAATTAGGCCCAGAATCTGTCCCTAACATGGGCCCTGCTGCAATCAATTAGGCCCAGAATCTGTCCCTAACATGGGCCCTGCTGCAATCAATTAGGCCCAGAATCTGTCCCTAACATGGGCCCTGCTGCAATCAATTAGGCCCAGAATCTGTCCCTAACATGGGCCCTGCTGCAATCAATTAGGCCCAGAATCTGTCCCTAACATGGGCCCTGCTGCAATCAATTAGGCCCAGAATCTGTCCCTAACATGGGCCCTGCTGCAATCAATTAGGCCCAGAATCTGTCCCTAACATGGGCCCTGCTGCAATCAATTAGGCCCAGAATCTGTCCCTAACATGGGCCCTGCTGCAATCAATTAGGCCCAGAATCTGTCCCTAACATGGGCCCTGCTGCAATCAATTAGGCCCAGAATCTGTCCCTAACATGGGCCCTGCTGCAATCAATTAGGCCCAGAATCTGTCCCTAACATGGGCCCTGCTGCAATCAATTAGGCCCAGAATCTGTCCCTAACATGGGCCCTGCTGCAATCAATTAGGCCCAGAATCTGTCCCTAACATGGGCCCTGCTGCAATCAATTAGGCCCAGAATCTGTCCCTAACATGGGCCCTGCTGCAATCAATTAGGCCCAGAATCTGTCCCTAACATGGGCCCTGCTGCAATCAATTAGGCCCAGAATCTGTCCCTAACATGGGCCCTGCTGCAATCAATAACTAAACTCCGAACACTATCCCGAGCTGATATCCTGACATATTTCTATCCAACGTCCTGACACTGTCCCAAAGAAAGCCCTGTGGCTGTCCTTAAGTAAAGA
>NW_021156263.1:1905-2152 GCF_002837175.3 Physeter macrocephalus | reverse complement strand
CATCTGTGCCTGCTATGCAAAACACGGGTGTCGACCAAAATGCCTTCACACGTTACACATTTGTTTTCTCCGGCTAGTTGACGCCATCGCCAGATACCACCGCACAGTGCTGCGACTTCTTAACCGGCATAGCACATTACAGCCACATGGATTCTGTTCTTGCGGCCCAAAAAACTTAAACGCCTTCACATGCTAGTACGTGTCTACATCGTGAGTAGAGTAACTTCTGCATGAAAGGAAGAACATT
>NW_021156263.1:0-809 GCF_002837175.3 Physeter macrocephalus | reverse complement strand
ATGAGCAGCTCGCGTCGAATACAAGTGCACCTCAAGCACGTAGGTACAGGCAAGCAGACAGCCGTACATCGTATAGACGTGGGACAAGCAAAACTGTTTTAAGGTAGGACGCTTGGACGCACGACTTACCGGACGTACACGGCGGCGTCACATTCAGTGCATTTTGGGGCATGCAGGAGCCGAGTGAAAAGGTCCCCTCCTGTGCACAGTTCTAGGACCTGAAGAGAGGAAAATATCATCTCTGTATGTGTATATACATACCTTGGACTACACATGAAAAAATGTGCATCTAATTTGAATGCACGAAGCCACATATAAAGAGAGATGTGTATACACTCATATATCTGCATTATGAGTGTACAGCTCATTCACGGCTTACTGCGACTGACGGGATAGTCTAACCTCCGACGGTCCGAGAATTGACCCACAGAAGACGCCTGGGTGCATCACAGGATCCCTGCTAACAGGCATACATGTATAACCTGGGCTTTTTCCGGCGCTAGTTCCACTGAGTGAAGTGTACAAGCGGGAAAACTCACAAAGCGTCCAGTACACCCCCCACGTAACGCTGCGGCTATTGATGGGTATTACAGTTTTAAAGTGTGATACAAAAAAGTGTCAAGCCAGACAGTGATGTGCAGTTCCTTGCTACGCATGCACCTGTGCCGGAGGAACAAGCCAAAGACTTCATAAAACGCAAAGACGTACGTAACTTTGTAAGTTTCGTTGCGTACTGCTGCTTGCCGACGACGCTGACAACCAGCGGGTCTGGTCGGGAAGGCACACTGGTTGAGGCCTGCCTGCAGATC
>NW_021156262.1:0-2152 GCF_002837175.3 Physeter macrocephalus | reverse complement strand
TATAGCTGTCTCCTCCTCTCACTATCTCCCTATATCCACATATAAATATGTATGCCCGTGTGCTCCGTATATTGCCAGCCGGCTCCTCTCATATACGTGTTCTTGCGCATGCGCGTTGTGCGCCTGCATATGTGTTTTTCTTCCGGTATAAATGCATGTGTCTGTGTACACAAGATTTCTTTTCAGTGAAGTGTGTGTGTGTATACTTACACTTGTTGAAATATCACTACTTTTTTCCGCTTTCTGTTGGGATCTCAGAGACGTAGGTGTGTATCGGGAGGTAAATTAACGACTATCTGTGTAGAACAACACGTGTGAACTTTCCTGCTTGTAGACCTCTGTATTTCAGAAAGTGGAATTCTTTGCATCTGTTATTTGCTGCTGCTGCAGAGGACAGGCGTGGATCGTCTTCTCTTCAGTTGAAGCAGCGACAAGAGCAATTCAAGGAATGCAGGGATTTATTTATCATGGGCAGCCGCTCGTACGTCCGTGCAAGCGAAGTGGCAGCAGCAGCAGCAGCGGCTGAGAAAAAACTCGAAGCAGCAGGAACGAGAACAGGAGAAAGTGTAGCAGCAGCAGCAGTGACAGCAGCAAAGAGAGACAACAGCCACCAGGACGGATGGAAAAGGTGACAGAGTGCAGTCAACTGCAGCAGCAGCAGCAACGCCAGCATGCAGAGGGACGTGCAACAGCAACACGAGCAGCAACAAAAACGGCGGACTAGCCGCAACAGTAACAATACAACGCGAGAATCGGCAGCAGCAGCAGTAGCATCAGCAGCAGTAGTAGTAGCATCTTCAAGAGCAGAATGAGTGGCAGCAGCCACTTTGGCATAGCAAGCGTTAGCTCTGGCAGCAGAACGAACACGAGCAGCAGCGACATAGAAGCAGCAGATGTAGCAGGCAGAGGAACAGCGGCAGGAGGAGGAGAAAAAGGAAGAGGAGGAGTGTGGCAGCAACAAAAGCGGAAGAATAGTTGCGCGGGAAGTCAGCAGCGGGTGCACCCGCAGCACAAACAGAAGCAGAAAACAACACTATAAAGGAGCCATGGTGTATGCAGTAACAGCAGCGGCAAAGAGGCAGGGGCGCACAGGAGCAGCAACGGCAGAGGTCAACGTGGAGCAGCGGCATGAGCAGCTAAATACAGCAGCAGCTTCTCTGAAAAGAAGCAGCTGCAACATGGCGGTTAATACTAGCACGGGTACCACTGTAGGGATACACATATGTATGTGTGTACATCCATATATATGTTTATATGCGTGGGCACGCTGCCGCTTGTGTGGTGCCATTGCACAGTATTTAAAGCAATCTAACGAACGTAAAGGCGCGGAGGTGCTCTGTTGCAGTGAATATCCGTATATGATCGGAAATGCAGTTGAATCCGTATAGAGTAGTTACTTTGTACGTGTATCTCTACCTTCATTCATTTGAAGATACATTATATATATATATATGCATATATACACACACATGCGCGTGTAGACACGTGTTTGTAGGTGCATCTAAACATATGTATACATATATACATATATGTACGCATGTATGTGTATATGAGTAATATAAATATATATGTACGTATAGCTGCATATGTGTATATACGTATGTATATACATACAGATACATGAACACGTGCATTTATAGATGTATAATGTGTATCGCTTGGTGTGTGTATAGATTTAGGGAAAAACGTAAACACCTGATGATTTCATGCGGATTTTTTTCCCTCTTTGACTCTTTCCCGTCGAATACAATTTTTTTTTCCTGCCGCTCTCTTCTGTCTCTTTTTTCTAGAGAATTAACTATAGCATCACGAAGAGCGACATCGTGGCGAAGGCGGATGGCACCTTCGTGCCGCGTCCTCCCGGACCGAAGAAGCCTCGGGCAATTCGCGAAAGAGAGGAACGTCAGCGAGAACTTTTTCTCCAAATGCAGCAACAGTACATGCGAGCGCAGGTCAGAGAAAAATTAAGCAAAAGCTGCGGTCTCTTGTATGCCGCCTACTCCCTAGTAGCGCTCGCTCTCTCCCTGTGTCTCTGTTTCCCGAGTCTGCCTCCCCGTGTCTCTCTGCCTGAAAAACTCTTCCTGGGGGAAAATCTCTGTGTTTCTCTTCGTACACTTCTTGCGGGTGACGCCATAGCAACAGAAAAAAGAAT
>NW_021156261.1:0-2152 GCF_002837175.3 Physeter macrocephalus | reverse complement strand
CTAACCCTAACCCTAACCCTAACCCTAACCCTAACCCTAACCCTAAACCCGTACCCGTACCCGTACCTTAACCCTAACCCGTACCCGTACCCTAACCCGTACCCTAACCCGTACCCTAACCCTAACCCTAACCCGTACCCGTACCCTTACCCGTACCCGTACCCTAACCTGTACCCTAACCCTAACCCGTACCCTAACCCTAACCCTAAGCCCTAACCCTAACCCATACCCTAACCCGTACCCTAACCCTAACCCGTACCCTAACCCTATCCCGTACCCTAAGCCGTACCCTAAGCCGTACCCTAACCCTAACCCGTACCCTAACCCGTACCCTTACCCTATCCCTAACCCTAACCCTAAACCCTGGCCTAGTGGATACCGAGGGATGACTGTATGAACTCTCCAAGAAACCAACGAATTAATCTTCATGACCTTCAATTTAACAATGCTTTCTTAAATTTGCCAGTAAAGCATAAGCAATGCAAGAAAAAAAATTGCTAAATTTCAGATATCTACTTTTCCACATCATATCACTAAAAAACTGCTTAAACTAAAAATGAATTCAGTAAAACTGCAGATAAAAAAATCAATACAAAAAAATCATATGTGATTCTATACACTAATAATGAACCATCAGAAAGAGAATTTTTTTAATCCCATTTACAACTGCATCCAAGAAAATAACTATGAGAAAATTTAACCAAGGACCTGAAAGACCTGCACACTGAAAACTGTAAGACACCAATGAAAGAAACTGAACAAACACAAGTAAATGGGATAATATCTCATGCTCATGGGTGAAAACAATATTGTTAAAATATGCATGCTGGTCTTCCCTGGTGGCACAGTGGTTAAGAATCCGTCTGCCAGTGCAGGGGACACGGGTTCCAGCCCTGGCCTGGGAAGATTCCACATGCCGCAAAGCAACTAAGCCCATGTGCCACAACTGACTGGGCCTGCGCTCTACAGCCCACGAGCCACAACTACTGAACCCCGGGCACCTAGAGCCCATGCCTCACAACAACAGAAGCCACTGCAATGAGAAACCTGTGCACTGCAACGATGAGTAGCCCCCGCTCACCACAACTAGAGAAACCCGCGCACAGCAACAAAGACCCAACGCAGCCAAAAATAAATAAATATTTTTTTTAAAATAAAATATTTTAAATATGCATTCTACCCAATTTATGTACACATTCAATATAATCCCTACCAAAATTCCAATGACATTTCTCACAGAAACAGAAAGATCTTAAGATTTCTGTGAAACTACAAAGGACCCAAAATAGCCAAAGTGACCCTGAGAAAGCAGAACTGGATGGAGGCATCTCGCTCCCTGACTTGACACTACATTACAAAGCTACAGTCACCAAACGAGTGTGGAATTGACACAAAAACAGGCATACAGACCAGAGGACCAGAATAGACAGCCCAGAAAAATCCTATGGGTGTGTGGTCAGTTAATCCACAAGAAAGGAGCCAAGAACATACACCAGGGAAAGGACAGTCCCCTCAATAAACGGTGCTGGGAAAACTGGACGCCGCAGGCCAAAGAACAACACTGTGCTCTGTCTACACCACACACACAAACTAACTAAAAGCCGAGCTTTCCTCGGTTCCTCTGAAGACACACACCCTCATTGGTCATCCACGCCCAGGAACTTCCTCCCCACTTTTCCTCACTTTTCCTCACCTTTTCCTCCAGCGGCACCCCTCCCGACAGGTCCTGAGGAGACCGGGCTCCTGTCCGAGAGAACGGGACCCCACAATGTCCCAAAGCTGAAGGCTCGGCGGGTCCTGAGGAGACAGAGGCCCCGGTCAGCTGACCGCGGAGCCAAGGCCGCCGGCAAAACGCGAGTTGCCGCGCAGCGTCGGGGAGGCGGACTCGCGTTCCCTGCCAGCCAGTGGGAACGGAGCACACCAAGCCGCCCTCACAGTGCAGCGAAGGCCCCGCCCGCGGAGGGCAATTCCGCTGAATCCATTAACCTGTGGAAATTCAAACTGAAATAGAGCCAAATATCCCATGCCTTCTCCAAAATAGTTAAGGAACACTCAACTGGAAACTGTATGAAATGAAATGATGACTGTAGACACAAACTTTAAAACTTACACGAAATGCACTCAAACTTATTAACACATTTATTATAAAATG
>NW_021156260.1:0-2152 GCF_002837175.3 Physeter macrocephalus | reverse complement strand
TGCATCAGCAGGCGGACTCTCAACCACTGCACCACCAGGGAAGCCCTGTATTTTTTACTTAAAAAAAAAAGTAATAAAACGTACTTTAAACAAATAAGCTGCCCTTCATCACTATTAAGAAAAAAATTAATGTTGCATTCATAAAGAGTTTTGAACAGCAAAGCCATCATTTTGACCTATTTTTCTGCCTGGTTCCCCGACTCTCTCTTACTTTTTCCTGAGACTGGCTGTTCTCCCTTACCTCTTCTAAATTCCACCTTAGATTTCTTAAACATGTACCTGGCATCAGGTATGGACCAGCTAAGAGGCAACTGCAGTGGGAGACAGGCAACCATAAGCGCTGTGATTTTCTAATTTTAAGCCGTTGATTCTCTCCAGCGACTGCTGGGAACTTAATCACCAAACTGCAGGGCCAGGACCCAGGCCTTCCCTCCAATTTCTGGACCGGACTTGTACCTGATTAGCCCTGTCTTACTTCTGCCCATTCCCTGTGTGACTTGCAAGGGTTAAATCAGAGCATGATCTACTTATTATCTAATGCCTATTTTGAAAAAGCTGTCTCTGTCTATTACCATCATCCATATTATATCTTAATGTTCTGAAGTATTTGAGTTCAGATGCTTAGGACAGATAGAGAGTCCAAATGAAAATCAAAGGCAAGTTTTACATAAAACAAACAAAAACTCCTCTCTTCTCTTGTCAGATAAATTGCTCGCAGGCTACATGCACAAATCTTAGTTAAAGTAATTTTTCTATTTTCACCTACTCTAACAAAGAGACAAAGCAATAGCTTTTTCAACCAAAAATAGTCTCTGCCGTGATGCAGACCCACAGAAAGTGGCTGCAGCCCCTCCCCGCTCCCTGCTCTCAGGCTTGTTTATAGCCAGAGTGCTGATAAAGTCAACAGGATGTGGTCACAGGTCAAGGTTCAGAGGGCCTGTATGGTGATTTCCACGCCGCGTGTACGCTGCGTGTATAAGAGGTATTTGTCCTTTCTTATTCTGGAAATGAACTCAAGCAACATGGATGGTGACATTTGAGTCACAATTATGGCAAAGTCAGAAAAGCCCTGCAGCAATCATACTTCAGTAACCACCTTAGCTAAAGCATTTTTATGAACACATGGTTGGTCCAGTCTTTTCCCTGTCCCGACTCCCCTTATGGATACACAGCCCCAAGAGCAAACGTTCTCCCAGGCCATTCGAGCCTGTCCTCCTACTTAGGTCTTCAGGGGCTCCAGGCCCTGGGCCTCTGCATTCTCCCAGTCCCTCCTCACTCCTGCTGTGGCTTCACTTATCCTTCCAAGCCGCTGAGCCCTGTGGCTAGTAGCTATGGGCACACGGTGACCTCGAATTCCTCCGTCTTTTAGCCTTCCTTCAAGTCCCATCTCCTTCCATCCCCTGCTTTCCCCAGTGATGCTGGAGAAAGCTTCCACATGGCTGCCTTGCTTCCTGGGCTCCCGAGGTCTAATTCCAGGTGGGTCCTCGCCGTGGACCGGAAGTCCTTTTCTTCGGTTCATCCCTTGGATTCCCTTTCACCTTCCTAACAGAGGCAGTTTAAACCGTTCCCACTGTCCTAAGCCCTCAACCTTCTCTCTGCTCCCTTCCTTCCTGGCAACTCAGCATGTGTCCTACGTTACAGAGAACTCTGGGGCCACAGAGCATGCCTGCACTCCCTCAACCTCTCTCTTCCAACCACAAAGAGGACCTTCATCAGCCTGTTTTCCTCAACTTAAGTTTCTGAGACTAAAAATGAGTCTTTCTCTCCAAGGTGGAACTCTGTACACTGGTGATGCCAGCCACTCTTTCATCCAAGACCTGTTCCCGCCTTTCTCTATATTTCAGACCCTTTCTCTGTGGTGGCTCCTTCTCCCCTTGGAAGAGTGTTGGAATCCTAGCTTGATATGGACTTAGGTAGTTTTCACTCCTAATATGTAACTTTATTTACCATGTCTCTTTTTAAAAAAATTTATTTTATTTATTATTTATTTTTGGCCGTGTTGGGCCTTCGTGGCTGCACGCGGGCTTTCTCTAGTTGCGGCAAGCAGGGGACACGCTTCGTTGCGGTGCGTGGGCTTCTCATCGTGGTGGCCTATTTGCGGAGCATGGGCTCTAGGTGCGCGGGCTTCAGTAGTTGTGGCACGTGGGCTCAG
>NW_021156259.1:0-2152 GCF_002837175.3 Physeter macrocephalus | reverse complement strand
ACGTATGCCGATGCATGCGCAGAGAACAGCTGGGCAGACAGGGCGAGTGGCAACGCGTAGACGCATACACGAGAACGAGTGGCGCTTGCCATGAAGGAATTTCCTCTCGGCGGAAGCGGGTCTGCCGCCCTGCCGTATGGAGGACTTGAGCTTCAGGCATTATCCACCCACATGTACATCAACTGCTGCTTCCTTTTTCAGCACCGGTGCTGCTGTTCTTAAAAAGTGCTGCTGCTGCTCTTAGGCGTGCTGCTCCTGCTGCTGTGACCAGTGCTGCTCTTCTGCTGGGGGGCAGTGTTGCTTTGCTGTTGCTCTTTGCCGTGCTGCTGCTGCTGCTCTTAGGCGTGCTGCTCCTGCTGCTGTGACCAGTGCTGCTCTTCTGCTGGGGGGCAGTGTTGCTTTGCTGTTGCTCTTTGCCGTGCTGCTGCTGCTGCTCTTAGGCGTGCTGCTCCTGCTGCTGTGACCAGTGCTGCTCTTCTGCTGGGGGGCAGTGTTGCTTTGCTGTTGCTCTTTGCCGTGCTGCTGCTGCTGCTCTTAGGCGTGCTGCTCCTGCTGCTGTGACCAGTGCTGCTCTTCTGCTGGGGGGCAGTGTTGCTTTGCTGTTGCTCTTTGCCGTGCTGCTGCTGCTGCTCTTAGGCGTGCTGCTCCTGCTGCTGTGACCAGTGCTGCTCTTCTGCTGGGGGGCAGTGTTGCTTTGCTGTTGCTCTTTGCCGTGCTGCTGCTGCTGCTCTTAGGCGTGCTGCTCCTGCTGCTGTGACCAGTGCTGCTCTTCTGCTGGGGGGCAGTGTTGCTTTGCTGTTGCTCTTTGCCGTGCTGCTGCTGCTGCTCTTAGGCGTGCTGCTCCTGCTGCTGTGACCAGTGCTGCTCTTCTGCTGGGGGGCAGTGTTGCTTTGCTGTTGCTCTTTGCCGTGCTGCTGCTGCTGCTCTTAGGCGTGCTGCTCCTGCTGCTGTGACCAGTGCTGCTCTTCTGCTGGGGGGCAGTGTTGCTTTGCTGTTGCTCTTTGCCGTGCTGCTGCTGCTGCTCTTAGGCGTGCTGCTCCTGCTGCTGTGACCAGTGCTGCTCTTCTGCTGGGGGGCAGTGTTGCTTTGCTGTTGCTCTTTGCCGTGCTGCTGCTGCTGCTCTTAGGCGTGCTGCTCCTGCTGCTGTGACCAGTGCTGCTCTTCTGCTGGGGGGCAGTGTTGCTTTGCTGTTGCTCTTTGCCGTGCTGCTGCTGCTGCTCTTAGGCGTGCTGCTCCTGCTGCTGTGACCAGTGCTGCTCTTCTGCTGGGGGGCAGTGTTGCTTTGCTGTTGCTCTTTGCCGTGCTGCTGCTGCTGCTCTTAGGCGTGCTGCTCCTGCTGCTGTGACCAGTGCTGCTCTTCTGCTGGGGGGCAGTGTTGCTTTGCTGTTGCTCTTTGCCGTGCTGCTGCTGCTGCTCTTAGGCGTGCTGCTCCTGCTGCTGTGACCAGTGCTGCTCTTCTGCTGGGGGGCAGTCTCTGCTGCCAGTGCTGTTCCTGCTGCACACTGGCGGCTGCTGCCGTGTTTTGTCTCTGAGCGACATTTTTTTATGCTGCGGCTGTCACTGCTGCTGCTGTTGGTGGTAGTGAGTGGTGTGTGTCGCTGCTGCCTGCTGCTGCTGCTGCTTGTGTTCCCTGCTGGCTGCTACATTTTGTCCTTCTGTTCCTGCTGCATTGCTGATAGTGGGGCGGCAACACCTCCTGCTGCCTGCAGGGCAGAATTGCAGCAGCACCTCCCTCTGCACACTGTGTGTCTTTTCTTTGAGCCTTACTTCCTCCATTTGCTGCTTCTTCTTCGCTGCGGCCACGGGCTGGTCTCGCGGCTCCTGTTGCCTCCCTGTTTTCCTCTTCTCCGGCGCCGAGGCCGCTTTCTCTGCTGCTGCGGCGGTGGGCGTGTCGTTCTTCTTCCATTTTTTCTTGTGCGGAACAGAAAAAAGCAGCTGTGTCACTGGAGACCACAATGCCGAACAAGGCGCAGTTCCAGAGAGGAGAAGGCTGTGAGCTTTGCTCGCAAAAAAGTCTCTGAGAGGACAAATTGATCCAACCACGGAGAAAACTGTGCCTCAGAAAGAAGGCAAGACCCACCACGGGCACAACTAGGACTGTGGCAGAGATCGGGATAAATGACTACTACTACTACTACTATTGCCGCGCAAC
>NW_021156258.1:1639-2152 GCF_002837175.3 Physeter macrocephalus | reverse complement strand
AGAGAGTACTGTGTGGCACGGTGCTTGGTGCAAATCACCTGGCAGCTGAGCGCCCGTCCAGCAGGATATCAGGCAGCGTCGCATTGGGATGTGGCAGCGGAATCGAAGTGTATGAACCGGCGATAGGGGGCTAGGGTGAAGACGCTGTCATGGCAATCAGTTCCCGAGGTAAATAATTCAGCTGGTGAGGTCAACGCGGACGTTCTGCACGCGAAACAAATGTCTCTACGGAGGCTCTCCTGTGGGTGCCTATCAGTTGACGAAGGGTGCACAGATGTGGCTCGACAGACGCATGTTTACGTAACGTGGGGGGATGTACTGAGGATGCGTCGTTGGAGAGCGGAGCTTGTTATGGCGAGAGCAAGCATGGGAAGAGGACTTAGCAGTTTCCAGGGGAGTCTCGTAGCACAGAACCACAGAGAAGGTGCGTGGACGGCGCGCTCTTGGACGGCTCTTTTTAGGTCGAACTGAAGTGAGCGCATGGCTACTCGTCAGGTTGCGTCTTCTTAGTGC
>NW_021156258.1:0-111 GCF_002837175.3 Physeter macrocephalus | reverse complement strand
TGAAGACACTGTCATGGCAATCAGTTCCCGAGGTAAATAATTCAGCTGGTGAGCTTAACGCGGACGTTCTGCAGGCGAAACAAATGTCTCCAAAGAGGCTCTCCTATGGAT
>NW_021156257.1:1774-2153 GCF_002837175.3 Physeter macrocephalus | reverse complement strand
CTTCATCACTTTAAATATGTCCTGCCACTCCCTTCTGGCTTGGAGAGTTACTGCTGAAAGATAAGCTGTTAACTTTATGGGGACTCCCTTGTGTGTTATTTGTTGTTTTTCCCTTGCTGCTTTTAATATGTTTTCTTTGTATTTAATTTTTGATAGTTTGATTAATATGTGTCTTGGTGTGTTTCTCCTTGGATTTACCCTTATGGGACTCTGTGCTTCCTGGACTTGATTGACTATTTCCTTTCCCATATTAGGGAAGTTTTCAACTATAATCTTTTAAAATATTTCTCATTCCATTTCTTTTTCTCTTCTTCTTCTGGGACCTCTATAATTTGAATCTTGGTGCATTTAATATTGTCCCAGAGGTCTCTGACGCTGT
>NW_021156257.1:0-452 GCF_002837175.3 Physeter macrocephalus | reverse complement strand
CGGGGAAGTTGTCCCTGGATCCCGGGACCCCGGCAGTGGCGGGCTGCACAGGCTCCCGGGAGGGGAGGTGTGGAGAGTGACCTGTGCTCGCACACAGGTTTCTTGGTAGCTGCAGCAGCAGCCTTAGCGTCTCATGCCCGTCTCTGTGGTCCGCGCTGATAGCCGCGGCTCGCTCGCGTCTCTGGAGCTCCTTTAAGCAGCGTTCTTAATCCTCTCTCCTCGTGCACCAGGAAGCAAAGAGGGAAGAAAAGGTCTCTTGCCTCTTCAGCAGCTCCAAACTTCTCCCGGACTCCCTCCCGGCTAGCCGTGGTGCACTAGCCCCTTCAGGCTGTGTTTGCACCGCCATTTGCCCTCCGCACCCTGTTGCTGCGCTCTCCTCTGCGGCTCTGAAGCTTCCCCTTCCGCCACCTGCAGTCTCCGCCCGCGAAGGGGCTTCTAGTGTGTGGGAACCT
>NW_021156256.1:0-2153 GCF_002837175.3 Physeter macrocephalus | reverse complement strand
AGCTACTGCCCTGCACTGCACTTACTTGGAGAGCTGATGCTTTTGAGAAGGGAAGAGGCACGCGCTGCTCTGACATAATCCTGATCCAGCACTCTTCAAAAGCTTCGTTCGTGTATCGGGCGGAACGTGATTTCTGTGTGGTCGAGAGGCACAACGGTGTTGTGATGTTGTGGCCGAGTCTTCTTCCTGCAGGAGTGCGCCCTTCACAGCTTCTTTCGGCTGACCCGTCGTATCTCTGGCCTCTCAGTGGATGTAGACATGTACGAAGTTACTGACGAGTATACGGGCCGACGGCCTAATGCATACGTTGAATGTATTCTACTGAAATGCTGCCGGTGTACGTTCACATTCACAGTGACCGTATGTTGCGTGCGTCCCCTCTCTACATATGTGTGGAAATACATAGACGTACGCGTATATGCACAGCGTTATGGTGGAGATGCACGGCACTGTGGTGGGACGCCTGCGCGCGATTCGCTGAAGGCAACTGTGAAGACATCTCATTCGTGAAACTGTGTACTGCAGAAACCTGGAAAAGCCTTTTGCCGGATGCTGGTGATCTGCCCTTCCCGCGAGTTGGCACGTCAAACGCAACGTACCTTTGACCGCTTTGCAAGTGAGCTTTGCTTTGAGGCGTTCTCTGTGTACTAGCTACATTCACCGCACAGAGGATTACGCGCATGTGCATACGGGTGTAGACGCAGACGCAGGATCTCTGGACACACAGAAATTCGCGGGCCTGCGTGCCTCCAACAAGCAGAGGTTCGTGTGCGCGCGCGGTCCACGCCGGTGTGTCTGTTGATCCGCAAGCGTGGGTACTGGTAGTAGCAGTAGTAGTAGGTAGCCTCGGCAAACACACTGGTATTTGTGTGGAGTGCGGCTTTGTCTGCACACTAGGTAGACAGCTGCAGAGAGAAAGCGCGGAATGACGTCTGCATATTAGTAATATGAAGTGAGTGAAGATGTGCGTAGGCGCCCCTGTGTGCTTACGTGCTTTTTGTATGGATGGACTGGTACACTGTAGGAGTGTGGAGCAAACTGGCATGTGCCGGTATTCTCGGGGACTAGCGTGCGCAAGCGTGTGAAGAGTAGTGGTGTAGGCCCAGTTTACGCGGGGTTGCATATTACCAATGGCGCAAGTATTGGCAGCCTTCCACTTGGCGCGCGTACGGGTGCGTGTGTCTGCACGTAGACAGAGGCAGCGTAGGTACCTTTCTCTGTGCCTGCGTAGGTAGATGGACGCAGAAAAGGATGCACGAAGGCGCTTGGGTCTGTAAATGTACCGAGACTGTGTAGGCACGCGTCGTGCACTGGTAGATGCCCACGTATGCGTTGGTAGTTCCAAAAAGCACAAAATGTTCGTGCTCGTGCGTTGTAGGTGGCGCGTGTGTTCAGCTGGCTTGGCGCATAAACTGAGACGCCTGCGTGTCTAGTCCTGTATGTGTGGTTGCTTTAAGGGCATGATATTCGTGCAATCATGTACTTTTCCATCTACTAAATATGAGCTACGTCTAGTTGACTCGACCATGTGCAGGTGCGAAAACACGGTGCTTGTTGTAGTATATAGGTACAGGTGCTTTGGTATCTGGACGTTTCGCATGAAGTTTTGTTGCACGCTTGTATTTAACACTGCATCAAGTGTGCCTTTGTTTAGTTGAGGCGACCGACGGGTCGGGAGTGTGCAAACGCTTTGCAGAATCGTCGCCGGCGCACCTTACGTCTTGAAAGAAACGTACCGCATTTTGTAGAGGGCAACGTGCGGCCAAGAAAACCGCCTGACCTTGAGCTGGAAGAAGTGTGCCGCAATTCCCGTGAGCGCAGATGATTGGAAGAGAAGATGCACATCAATGTGTCCAAGTGGAAATGATTAGCGAATAATGCAGCGTACGAATTCGTGTATGCGGAGCGAATAGGACATGTGAGGCTGACTGGCGATTGTCCCTACCTGGTGTAGTCTCTGCTGCGCAGAAATGAAGACTGTTTGCTTGCGGGAGATACCTGTCACGACGCTCCTTGACTAGTGATATATTGTGCAAACGATATTTCTCTAAGTGGAAATTGTTTGAGTTTTGTGGAGCCGCTACACTATGCAGTCATCTGCGGGCACAGTGCAGCATTTTCTGCTTGACGTGTAAAGGGTTACCTTACCAAAC
>NW_021156255.1:0-2153 GCF_002837175.3 Physeter macrocephalus | reverse complement strand
GGTGCAGTTTTTGGTTTGTTGTTTGCAGGCGACACCGAAAGCTGCTGAAGTGAGTGATGCGTCATTAGCCCTGGTGCTGTTGCGCTGCGGCGGTACTTAAGAAGAAAATCCGCTCTCTCAAGCGTGTCAGCGTGCCCACCTGTGGGCGCCACCTGTGGGCGCTCCTAGCAGGTCACACGTTTTGAGTAGCTCGCATCCAGACGCGTATTGTGGTGACTCGGTGTTAGTAGTGGAAGCAAAGGTATTTGCCAGCGGTAACGGGAAGTTCAGTATCTGTGTTGATGTCTGCAGGTCGGGCAAAACGACACTAAAGTGAGTGACGCTTCTTTAGCCTTACTGAGGTAGCACCGCAGCTTCAGTGTCTTAGCGTACCCGTCTGTGGAAGTTCTCAGGTCGTATGGATAGAGTAGCCCGCAACCAGACAATTATTGTGGTGATTCGTGTTAATGTTTGCCAGCGGTAAAGTGTGGTGCAGGTTCTGTTTTGATGTTTGCAGGTGACACAAAAAGTTGCTAAAGTGAGTGACGCTTTTTTAACTTTACTGCAGTGGAAACGCACCAGTACTAATGAAGCAGATTCTGCTTTCGCCAATGTGTCAGCGTGTCCACTTGTGGACGGTCTTAGCATGTCATATGTCTTGAGTAGCTCGCAATCAGGCGAGTAATGTAACGACTCGTATTAGTGGTGGAAATAAAGGTATTTGCTAACAGTAACAGGTGGTTCAGTCTCTGTTTTGTCGTTTGCAGGTAGCGGAGGAAGTTGCTGCAGTGACTGACGCACCCTAACTCTACTTGGTTGCACCGCAGCAACACCTACGAACAAACTACGTTTTCTTTAGTATGTCACCGTGGCCATCTGTGGTCGTTCTTACCAGGTCATATACCTAGATTAGTCTGCAAACAGAACGAGTTATCTGGCAGCTCTTTTCAGAGAAAATGAGATTATTTGCCAGCTCTAACATGAGGTTCAGCTTTTGCTGTTTGTGGGTGGCGCAAGAAGTTGCTGAAGTGAATGAAGCCTTCTTTAGTTCTATCGCGGGTGCACCGCAGCAGTACTGGCGATGCAAACTCTGCATTCTTCAGTGTCTCAGCGTGCCCACCGGCGGACGTTCTTGACACGTCATATGTGTAGAATGGGCAGCAAACCGACAAGTAATCAAGTGTTTGCTTCAGCGAGGCGGACATATACCCTTCGTACTGATGCCGTGCATGCATCAGTCTCAAGTGACTCATTACCTAGTGCACGTGTTCAAAATCTATGCTTGACGTATATCAGGTGACGGTAGTGATAATCGCAAAGGCCAGCGTGTACTCCGCCGGTGTCTTACATAGAGCGCGTCCTTTTTATTTCGAGTACTCGCCTAGCAGTACGAGTCGGTTGTACACACACATACGAACGCGCAGGCAGCATTACTGTTCCGCAGGTAGGATGCTCAGTTTTGTCGCATTCCGCCGCGGAGCCTGCAGTAGCTCATTCTACAGTAGAATCTAATGGCTCCCCGTTTCTTGCAAAGGCTGCTGTGAGGATGGCACTGAAGGCAGAGACACTGTTTTCTGCCACGAAGTGCTCCACAGTGCCAGTGGGTCGCGCCTCTCCTCACAATTGTGTAAAATGCCATAGACATTACCTGTTTGCTTCTAAAGGACTACAAGAGAAACACTATAACAATACGCATTTCAAATATCTTAAAGAGCAACGAATACACTAGGCGCAGTACCCCAAGTACAGAACAGCAATGCTAGGAGGATTGTTTTGTTCAGGAGCGCCTCTCGTGGCACCGCAGCACCCGGTGACTCACGTGAATAGACGGCGAAGTCAGAAACGCGCCGCGCCACTGAATTTGTTGTTAAGGTGCTCTGTGTGTTTCTCGCAGTGCATTTGCGGAAAAGATTGCGGGCGATTTGATCAGCCAAATCCTGTGATTGCCTTCGGCCAGCACATTACGAAGTCGGTCAACGTACATTGACGTAAAGTAGGTTGGAAAGAGCGTGAGTCATTCAGCCGCTTGTGCGCATCCTGTCCCTACATAAAAAGCCTGTGAGGAGACTGAGTGCATGACTGGGGTAGAAACGCAAAGGCGTCGCTGCTAGTACTAATTAGTGACGGTGAGGCCGCATACACTGAACACGCGTTTCTAATTTGGGGTACTAATG
>NW_021156254.1:682-2153 GCF_002837175.3 Physeter macrocephalus | reverse complement strand
CCTTAGTTAGGGACAGTGTAAGGGCCTGAGTTAGGACGAGCATCCAGGCCGCAGTTAGGGACAGTGTTGGGGCCTTGGGACTAATTTCAGGGCCTTAGTTAGGGAGAGCATCAGGGCTTTAGTTAGCATAAGAGGCAAGACATTAGCTAGGGACAGGGTTAGGTTAAGGTCTAGGGATAGTGTCAGGAAAAGAGCTAGGGATAGTGTCAAGGCCTTAGTTACAGAGAGTATCAGGGCCTTACTTTGGACCAGTATCAGGGCTTCAGGTAGGGACAGCATCAGAGCCTGATTCAGGGTGAGTGACAGAGCCTCAGTAAGACCTAGCATCAGGGCCTTAGCTAGGGACACTGTCAGGGCATGACTTAGGAAGAGCATCAGGGTCTCAAAGATATTTTGAAGGTCTGAGTTAGGTATAGTGTCTGGGCCTGAGTTAGGGAAAGCCTAGGGCTTCACTTAGGGACAGCGTCAGTACTGACATAGGGACAGGCTTAAGACCTTGGTTAGAGATTGGTCAGGATATTAGCTCAGGATAGTGTTAGAACTTTAGTTATTGCCGGCAGCAGGGCCTTTATTAGGTACAGCTTGTGGGCCTTAGTTAGAGACAGTGTCAGGGCCTTAGTTAGGATTTGTCAGGGACTTAGTTAGGGAAAGCATTAGGGCTTGAGTTAGGAAAAGAGGCCAGACTTTAGATAGGGACAGGGTCAGATTACAGTCTAGGCATACTGTAAGGAAATGACCTAGGGATAGTTTCAAGACCTTAGTTATTGAGATCCTCAAGGTCTTATTTAGGACCAGCATCAGGCCTTCAGGCAAGGACAGCATCAGAGCCTGAGTTAGGGACAGCATCAAGGCCTTACTTAGGGAAAATGTCAGGGCCTGAGTGAGGGGTAGACTCAGGGATTGAGTTAAAACCAGCGTTGGGGCCTTAGTTAGGAACAGTGTCAGGGCATGACTTAGGAGCAGCATCAGGGTCTCAAAGGCAGTTTGAGGGTCTGAGTTAGGTACAGCATCTGGGTTTGAGTTAGGGACATACTCAGGGCTTCACTTAGGGACAGAATCAGGGCTTACATAGGGACAGTGTCAGGACCTTGGTAAGAGATGGGTCAGGATATTAGCTCAGGATAGTGTCAGGACGTTAGTTATTGATGGCAGCAAGACTGACGTTAGGGACAGCTCCAGGGCCTTAGTTAGGGACAACATCAGGGCCTGAATTAGGCCTAAATTCATGGCTTGACTTAGACCTAGCTTTAGGATGTGAGTTAGGACTAGTATAGGGCATTTTTGGGGGAAGTGCCAGGCTCTGAGTCAGGCCTAGCATCAGGGCTTGAGTTAGACCTAGCTTCAGGGCCTTAGTTAGCAATAGTTTCCAGGCCTTAGTTAGGACTAGCATCAGGGCCTTTATTAACGACAATGTCAGGACCAGAGTTAGGGCTATTGTGAGGGACTTAGTGACAGCCTCAGGGTTTACTTA
>NW_021156254.1:0-484 GCF_002837175.3 Physeter macrocephalus | reverse complement strand
TGACAGCCTCAGGGTTTACTTAGGGAGAGTGTCAGGACCTTGGTACAGAGACACCAGGACATTACCTATGGATAGTGTTGGGATTTAGTTATTGATGGCAGGAGGCCCTAGGTTAGGGACAGAGTGGGACCTCAGTTAGGACTAGCATTAGGGTATGAATTAGGACTAGCTTGAAGGCCATAGTTAGGGACAGTGGTAAGGCCTGTGTTGGGACTAGCGTCAGGTCCTTCGTTAGGGGCAGCACTAGGGCTTTAGATAGGATAAGAGGCAGGAAATTAGCTAGGGATGGCATCAGGCTAAGGGATAGGGATAGTGTCAAGACCCTACTTATTGAGAGCACCAGGCCCTTATTTAGCACCAGCATCAGGGCCTAAATCAGGACCAGTGTCAGGGCTTCAGGTAGGGAGAACATCAGAGCCTGACTTAGGGAGAACGTCAGGGCCTGAGTGAGGCACAGCATCAGGGTCTTAGCTAGGGACAGTGT
>NW_021156253.1:0-2153 GCF_002837175.3 Physeter macrocephalus | reverse complement strand
GTGGACAAGAGAATCTCTCACACAGATTGAAGGTACACATACACACACACACGCACACAAAGCAGCAGTACTCTGAGGGGAGCGCCACACGGCGAAAGATCGGCCAAAACCGAAAAGCACAACCCAAATAAATTCTTCAACGGAGTTTTAACTGGCGGCTGAGGATTACTTGCGCTGTGCAGGAAAGAATATCCTTCAGTTGGCATACACAAACACCGGTACGCCACTACACACAGACACATATCCGTTGGAAAGAGAGACTTTCAGTTGTCACACACAAATACCTGCGCTACTACACACAGACACACACAGATATCCGTTGGAATTGCTGTTATGTTTACCGGGTGTGAAAAAGAGTGGTTATATTTTGGAGGAGGGATCCATGTGTGTGTGTGTGTGTGCCAACCTCATTTCCAGGGGCACAAATACATACACACGCGTTTATCAACATCACAACCATTTCAGAAAAGGCTAATATTTCTCGGCACTTTACATACATTTGAAGGGCCATTGTTCGGCAGTACTGTCATGCCCCTTCGCAGATACGTCTCAACAAGGGCGCCGCGGAAAGAGGAAATGTCGGAAATGCTGTTGGGTTTTGTCAGAAGGGGTAAGAAAAAGAAGGCGCTGGGAGGCTTTTTGAGGAAGCGGAGGGGGTGAGGGAGAGGCTCGACAGTTGTTGCGGCTAACTGAAAGCGGAGAAGTGAAAACGGAAAGGCGGCAGCAGTGGACGAAGCAGGTGTAGTCAGTCTATCTGCAGAGAAAGTAGGGAAGTAAACCTACGTCATAGATTGTTTGCTCGAGAGGGAACTACTGAAGAGCTACTAGAAGAGCTACTTTTTTGTAATGTCATTCACGCATCTCCGCGACGGCTGCGGCTGCCCAACTGCCGCAGACAAGTCTCCCTAGCACCACCAGACATTGATTGCACACGTGCCGCAGGCAGCGGTCCCGGATCGCGTGAATCTGACCAGTTGGTACTACAATAACGGTTTCTGAGCCCCTAGAGTAGAACGGGCATATTGCAAAGGGGCAGGAGAGACAGTCTAATATGATGAGGGAAGGTTTTTTCAAGGGGGGGATGGTGAGATAGCAGCCTCTGAAGCTTCAGATAGGCTGATAACCACAAAAGAAGTGTCTCCTTTCTGCAGAGCAAAGGAGAAACAAGGCGGGAAAAAGCAGCCATACAGGTGTGGGTGGACGCGCACCCGGAAAAAAACTTGTCGCAGATGTCTGGGGGTGGGGGGTGGTGTCTTGACCTAGGCAGCTGACGGGTTACATCGAACTGGTGGACTTTCGTTGATAATGTGCCGTTGAATGTGCGCCTCCCTGCAGAAGCATGGGCTTTCAAGGGAGGCCCCATATCAGTCTTTTATCTCACTTGCAGAGCAAGTATAATACAATACGTTTTTACCTCATCATGCGCCTTTTCGGCCTAGTACTGGTGGTGTATATCTATAGCGCAGCACGCTTGCTCCCCTGTGGGGGGGGAGACACGTCACATCCATGGTCGAAGAGGGGAAATGGAAGCCTCCAGTGGCTGCTATGTGCTAAAGCAGTGCTGCTACCGTGTGCTGCTACCATGTTGCTGCAGTGTGCGGCTTCTTGGTCGGATACTGCTGGTCTCCCATTCCTGGAAGTTACAGACGCACGATGTCTCGGATGACGCGACCGCACACAGACGAAGCACTTGAGGAATCGAAGCCTGGGCTGGCGCCGGCGATTCTTTTTCTGCTGCATCCACTATTCGTGCTGCAGGTTCTGAAGGGCTGCATTTGTTGGAACCGGTCTTGTTGCATGTTTTGCCAAGCTGCTCGTAGTCGACTGTATGTATGAGATATCGCCGTCGCTGCTGGCGTGACTGCCGCTGCTAATGCTACCGTACTTGCCCCAGCAACTTCTTTGCGTTTGCAAACCCCCGGGTGTATGCGCAGTAGTACGCGCAGCTCCACAGGTGTGACCGGGAGGAATGTAAAGACGGCCTTCCAGTTGCACACAGAACAAGTGTGCGCTCGATGAGTTGGAGTGACACCAGAGAAACACAGTCAGAACAAGCGCTTGCAGGACCACGCTGGCGTACGCATAAGGAGAAGAAGAAGCGTGAGCGTGCGTGGGGAAGGGCTGCCCACTGTTGAGGGGCGCACATCTGGGGG
>NW_021156252.1:0-2153 GCF_002837175.3 Physeter macrocephalus | reverse complement strand
TGAAGCTGGCTTGCTTGTCATGTGAAAAAGCACGCAACGATTGAGTGTACGCGGTGTTCACAAGCCACGTGGTCTGCACATACATAAGCTGAAATATTTCGACACCTTCGCTGTTCTTCAACTTCGAATTTGTCCCCCCCGCTCATCACTTATTTCGTCTTCCGTAGGAGACCAATTTCTTAGGACGCATGCAAGTCTTCCCATACGCGTGAATAGATGTATCTGTTTGGTTTTTAAGATAGTAACGGCAGTTCTGACATGCAGAAACTTCGTTGTACATGTGAGGTAGAATTTACGGTCTACTGTACCGAACTGGTGTGAGTCGTGTGCGGAAGGCATACTTGTAATGTTTTTTCACGTGCATTCGTACGATCATGCAGAAATAAGTGTCTACGCATTGATAGTCTCTTTTCGCCCAGAGCGCTGCACTTGTAGTATAACCTTGCTTAGACTTAAGGGAAAGCACCCACAAGAAAGAGGACAACGCTATATCAGAAGAGCCAACGTTCAAAGTATCCACGCAAGACACTTCCGTATATACGGGTGTATGTGTCACATACGACTCTTACAGTGCTGGCACTTTGATACTTCTGTGCCGAGATTCGGTGGACAGCATCTAACGCGTCGCAGCACACTGCTGTCTTGGCGTCGTCGCACTCCGACCTAGACGTTTGAGCCTGCCTTGAAAAGCAGCATTGAACAGCACTGGGTGGTTTCCTTGCTTTCCTGTCTCATGTTTTCCACGTACTGTCTACCTGAATTCTGTTCGATGTAACGTCTCAGGTGCTGCTCTCGGCCTCGGAGGGGGCGGTCCGATGCCTGGCGGGACTTCGATCCTCCCGCCGTCGTTCGAATGACGTGAAACTCGTTCATTTGTCGTACAGAAGCTAGTCTAGTGCTTTGCGACTTCAAACAGCCAAACATGCGTTTGCGCCCTGTACACGTGCGCCTCTAGAATAACGCGAAGGGGGTCTTGAAGAAGTCAACTGTGTACGGTTTTTTCGTGCGGAGGTTTGACATCGTTGCACATTGTTTGGAGATTATGTGGACTCCCCATTTCGCTGTTCTACGGGAGGAACGTATCAGTAGCAAGTCTTGGTCTCCTGTTAGTGGCTTGCCTCTGTTGCTGTTCGATTTCGCTAAAACACTACGAAAACCGAAAGCAAAATCTTGCGTCTGTTTTGGTGTAACCTCATCTATCTCCTTGTGATACAACGGTGCTCTGAAAAAAAAACTCTACCGTATGGAAGAAGAGTTTTATCTACTAAAGAACATTTCCGTTCCACGCGGTCCGTGGGTCTTGCAGGAGGGCTTTCAGAGATCTCGAATGCTGATACTGTCTGCTTCAAGCTCATGCGTTCACGTCTGACTCTAATTGCCACTCTTGGGACCGACTGTATGTGAAGGTGACGGACGCACGAAGTGTACAGATGTAAAACGCAACGTGTCAGACGGCGCTAACTGAGAGGGGACGCAACGTGCTGCGATTTTACTACTTTTGTCCCTTGTGGTGGATATGTCACCCTACCCATTGTCGCTGGTGCGTTAAGTGCCCTTGTCTACCATGCCTAGGCTAAGGCGTTCTGAGCAAGCCGGCAATCCAAGTCGTACAATGTAGGATGTCCCACTAGCGCACCTGCTGGGCAGCTTTTGACACGCACTCGTAGCAGTTCGCGCGTGTCGGCGAGGAGCGTGTCGCGCTGCTGCGGTGACACTCAGAGCACATGGGCCTTTACGCGCTTGTGTCTATCGACCCGCATATGCCGACGAATGAAAAAAGACAAAACCCGTAAGTTGTATCTAAAATACTGGCATCATACGACCAAGGAACGCGCAAGCCATCACGCATGCTATTAATTACTAAAGGTGTACACTTGTGCCTACGGACTCCTTGGAAATACATTTTTTTGGGGGACGGTTTCCTGAAAAGGGTTAACGCGAAGGGAGAGTATGCCATGTAGTGTGTGGTGCCTACATAGACAGCGTCGTCAGAACCCAGATAATCCATTTTTTCAAAAGAACACCAGCTGAGGATGGTAGGCTACTCTTATTTTGCTGAAAAGGAGACCAACTGGAAAGCATTATTGACATACGCAACCGGCTGAACGCCCCGCAGCGCCGCAGTCTGCCCTCTTAGTGATGCTGACCGCCGC
>NW_021156250.1:1533-2153 GCF_002837175.3 Physeter macrocephalus | reverse complement strand
GAAGGTTGGCGGACACACTTGTGAAGAACAAAGAAAACCTACTCATAACGCCTGGAGGTATTGCAGAAATGTACGTCGCCGGAGGCCCCCAGGTATTCTAACGCCGTGCCTGCTACTGCTGCATGCCCTCTTGTTTCTGTAGCTGTTCTTGATTCTCCTGTTCTCGTTGCCACCGCATTCATGCAAATATGTTGCACCTTACTAGTTGCATGGCTGCACGCAGACGCTTCTCACGGTATGTGTTGCGCCTCTTGCTTCGTACCGTATATACGGGTGCTTCCGGGGACGCAGAAAAATATGGACTTATGCACACAGACGGGTCCACAGAGAGAGGACCAGAGACACAGAGAGAGTGACAGAGAAAGAAAGACTGTATGTGCTCGTATACGTACATGTGTATGTACTTGTATGCACCGGCTAAAAGGGACGGGAAGAAGTCACTAAATGTGTTCCATTCTTTCTCAGACATAACACTATACGGAACAGAGGATGTGAAGATTTACTGCCACACACGTAGGCAGCAAGCCCTCATTCCCACTGTTAATAAGCTGCACGCATGCGTTGCCCAGCTGGGAACACATACATGAGTAGGGGGAAAGGCAGGATCACACACATGAACG
>NW_021156250.1:0-309 GCF_002837175.3 Physeter macrocephalus | reverse complement strand
CTCTTTCTCTGTACATATATATATATATATACATATATGTATCGGGTACGTCCACGCACGTGTGTACATATAAACATATGTGTGCCGATCTATACATACTTACTCACCATATGTATGTACATATGTATTTCCACGCCGCATAAAGAAGCGCCATTTTTAAAAGTTCTTCGAATGTGTAGGGCACAGCTCTACAGCAAACATTGCATGTACCCCTGCACAAAACTGAGGCCTCACGAAAACTGGAACTCTGGAGATAGCGCAGATGGGGTTCTGCGACGCCAGCCTCCGCCCCTATCCTGCGCCTGTCTG
>NW_021156248.1:1887-2153 GCF_002837175.3 Physeter macrocephalus | reverse complement strand
GCGTATGCTGTATGACGTAGAGTACATAGGACTGATATCGGTCACAGTATAAAATATTACATAACTTACTGAATGACACATTGTGCTCCGCAGGATATAGTAGAGAAATGTGTTTAACGTAGTCGTTGTTCATTAACTGTATTCTTTTCTTGTGCGCCAAGAATCAGATTGGGGCTTGTGGGAATCTCTCGTGCACCAGGTAGAATTGTAATCCTTGGCTACCAAATATGCAAAGGGTTTATCCTGTCTCAAAAATGATTGCGTTG
>NW_021156248.1:0-938 GCF_002837175.3 Physeter macrocephalus | reverse complement strand
CTCTCTCTCTCTCTCTCTCTCTCTATATATATATATATATATATAATGTGTACGTGTGTACGTAGGACGCCTGTTTACGTGTGTATACACAAATGGCGATATACGGTTTGTGTGCTTTTGGTACGGAAAACACCTCGTAGTCAGGAAATTACGCATGCTGCTGTACATGTGTGTACTCGTACCCACATGTAAGTACGCTGATATATTTACATACTTACGTGCCTCCCGCCTAACATTCCTTTGGTCAGAGTAGTTTCTCTTTATATACGTGGGAGTATGAACATATATCTACGCATGTATACGCAGCGGTGCTTGATACAAAGACATCTGCGCGTCCCAGTGTCTGGCGCTTCTTGTCTTTCTTTCCTCCGCTCTCTCTGTCGTCCCTTTCGTTGTCTCTCATACACACCTTTCTAACTATAGGTGGTTAACGTATGAATGGGTGGACGACGCGTACGCGGTGGTGCAGCAGTGTTTGTATACTCTCAACAGCTCATTTGTCCCACCTGTTTTACTTTCAAATTTCCTTTTGTACGGAACATTTTTCAAGACATGAAGTATATACACATGCCGAAACAGTATATCTGTACTTCCGTATATAGATATATATACATGTGTGTGCAAGTGTGTATAGATACGTATGTAAATAAATATATATATATATATATATATATCTTTACGTACACACGAATTTATTTGCGTGAGTAGACTAGCACTATCTCTTTCGCCGGAGTATTAGTGATGCTGCCAATGTGGACGTATGTGGGATTGCGTGTATACATATTGTTTACCTGTAGATGTGTGCACGCACATCACCTGTATGTGCATTTATGTAGTCTTGCATGTATGTTACAATGTAGATCTCTGTGTGTATCGGTGCTGTTTGGGCGTATACTTACATAGGTACAAATGGATGCCTGAGTTGATCTGTCTACATC
>NW_021156247.1:1945-2153 GCF_002837175.3 Physeter macrocephalus | reverse complement strand
GTTGCGCGGTGCCCCCAGAAAGCGTTTCATGTTACCGTGCCACGCAGTAGCCCTCTTCCGCCCTTTCGCCCTCAATATCAGTCTTTGAATGAAAGCCCGACAGTATCGCTCGGAACTCTCGTTTGGCGCGAGATGCCGCAGGTTTCTCTCCTCAGGTGTCAGATCTCCTCCCTACCATGGGTAGCGCGCCTTCCGTTGACGCGCCGCG
>NW_021156247.1:0-169 GCF_002837175.3 Physeter macrocephalus | reverse complement strand
TATTGCCCCAGGGCTGCAGATTAATATGCTGCCCTGTCAATCTGGTGGGATGTGAGCCCGGTTGACCGTCGAGGCATGCCTGGGCTAAGGATGTATCATTTAGGCAGATGTCGGTGCGCGGATTTACATCGAGCACTAGCAAAGAGGGAAGCCGCTGGCACAGCCTGAG
>NW_021156246.1:0-2154 GCF_002837175.3 Physeter macrocephalus | reverse complement strand
TCCTAAGTAGCTTGAGGGGAAGGACTTCCCTGTGTCTGGAAAACACAGATCAAAGGCAGTAACAAAAAAACAAAAACATTATAACCATATTCACCAGTTCACGCAGTAACCAATCCTTTTGTTAACTTTTTATGAAGCCATCCGATTCTACATTAAGATTTTTCATTTCTTACCCAGTTTGGCATTATGATATGAAATTTATCAGAGACCTGTGCTTGCCAAAAGGTCCTTCACATAGATCTTCTTGAAGATGGAGCACTTTTGCAAAGTGTTAGAGCACAACAGTAACTATCTATAAATCACATAAAGACTTAAAAAGTCATGGTTAAACCTTGGATCACACTGTAAATGACAAAAGAAACCATGATTGCTGTTACATACAACATTTAAAAATAACTAGAATTATGACTGATCAAATTTTACCAGGACATACTAGATTTTTAGGAATTCCATGGAATTTAACATACTAATCAAACATTTCTCTCTGAGATGGCTCAAGGGCCTTCTAAAGCATCCCAAAGGTAGCTGGAGAACAAAAGAACTGTTAGAATTGGCCAAACAACACTTATTCACTGAACCAAAGTAAAGAGATTTCAAACAAAAATACGGATCACAGACACAGGCAAAGGAACTCACCAGCTGTTCACAATCAAAAGCAGCATTCCAAGAAAACTTTGGAGGGAGAAACCAAATGCAGGCCTGCCCTAACCCACTTCCAACAGAATCCATCTTAGAAAACCGTGGTCATGCACAACTCTTCCCTCAGTGTTCCCTTTTCACAAATGTTCATCACCTTCTGTATCCATCTTATGTTGTCCCTTATTTTTTTCTGCATTCAGACACAACGACCTCTAGTACAAAGTGACTTCCTTTTCTCTTTGTACCGTCAGCCTGTTACCTAGCTGCTCACCTTCTTTATTACGTAGTTTCATAAATGCTTGAACATATGGAATGTCTTTTCTCTTTCTCCTCCTGTGACAAAATAACTCTAGCTGAACGATAGTATAGTTTAGGTAAAGATAGACTCAGGGCCTTAGTTAGAGACAGTGTCAAGTTCTTCGTTAGGGACACTGTCATGGCCTCAGTTAAAGATAACTTGAGGGTCTTAGTTAGTTAGAGACAGTGTCAGAGACTTAGTTATGGACATCTTTAGGGCCTCAGTTAGAGGTAGTTCGAGGGCCTTAGTAAGAGACATTTTGGGTCATTAGTGACATTGTCTGTACCTTAGTGCCATCTTCAGTACATCATTTATGGGCCGCATCAGGGCATTACTGAGGGACAGCTCATGTTATTAGGGACCGTGTCAGGGCCCTAGTTAGGGAAAGAGTGAGGCCATTAGTTAAAGACAGACTCGGGGCCTTAGTTAGAGATAACATCAGTCCTTAGTTAAGGAGAGTGTCAGGGCCTCAGTTAAAGATAAGTTGAGGGCCTTTGTTAAGGACAGCCTCAGGGCCTCAGGAACAGCATAAGGACCTTAATTAAGGTCAGTGTCAAGGCTTTAGTTAGAGACAGTTCGGGTCAGTAGTTAGGGACATAATCAGGGCCTTTGTTAGGGACAGCCTCAGTCCTTAGAGACAGCGTCAGGACCTTAGTTAGGGAGAGAGATACATTCATAGTTAGAGAAAGCTCACGCCATTCTAGACAGCTCAGGGCCATAGTGAGTGTCAGGGTCAGGGCATGGTAGTGGAATCAGTCAGGGCCCTGTGGGGCTCCTGGGCACGAAAGCCTTTCCCATGTCTCCTGCTTCCTGTTTGTTGAGAATAGGCTCCAGGCTCCACGACCTTCCCTGAGTTCCAAAGGGCAGATTCGAACAGTTGCTAATCAGGGAAGGGAGGGGATGCAGAGACAAGGGAGGAACCGTCAAGAAATAATAGTGCAGCCTTGGGGCAGGATCCTGGTTTTGCCTCAAGAAATGTATGTAAGAGTATCTTGACGGTTCCTCCCTTGTCTCTGCATCCCCTCCCTTCCCTGATTAGCAACTGTTGGAATCTGCCCTTTGGAACTCAGGGAAGGTCGTGGAGCCTGGAGCCTATTCTCAACAAACAGGAAGCAGGAGACATGGGAAAGGCTTTCGTGCCCAGGAGCCCCACAGGGCCCTGACTAATTTCACTACCATGCCCTGACCCTGACACTCACTATTGCCCTGAGCTGTCT
>NW_021156245.1:1241-2154 GCF_002837175.3 Physeter macrocephalus | reverse complement strand
ACCCTCTCTTGTGTCAAAACTGTGCTATCCTGCGTGCCTCGCCACAGGCCTGAGCGGTCATACCAGTTCAAGTGTCTAGGGTGTTTGCTGGATTCTCTCTTTCCACGGCTGTGGGTAAAACGTTGCTTCTAGAAGAACTGGACCTCACGGTTTCTCTAAGGTCACGTCACTGACGAGCCCAGCATTCGAAAGTGCCAGGCAACACTGTAAGTGACCCAATTGCTTCAACAGGTTGCCCCCCACATTGGGCATCGGAATGACTCCCTTGCCAATAGGCTCCAAGGATTTTCCCCACCACGTTGGGCATTAGAATGCTTCCCATGCCATTAGCTTTGTGTGTGGGCCAAGTGTAGCTCTTCTTTCTAGGCAGCAGGCCAGGAACTATGCCTGATGCTGAGTCTCCCTTGTTCAGTCCAAGTGTGCCTCAGGTGCCTTTTGTCACGGTCCCTACGAGTCGCTTTTGATGGTGGCAGTCAAATTCGGCCAAGGGTCCTTCCCTTGTGGTAGATATCTTCGCCTTGAAAGCACAACCATTGTGTGGAAATATATGTGCCAAGGGTGGTTGTGTTCCCCTAGAAGGCAGTGGCTCTTAGGCTAAGGGGGCACAGTTGTCCTGAGGGTGTGTCAGGGGTTCAGGAAGACATCATTTTGCTGTGATGGAGGGGAGAGTGCTCAGGAGAGGAATTGCAGGGCTCGAGACCAGGGGCTTGCTGGACGGCGGTGCTCTTTGTCCTGATGGTCGCTCGCTCTGAAGGCATCTGCGCCACGATGCTTTCACATTTGGCTGTGGACACACAGGCTAGACGGGCCCCAAATGAAATATTTAGTGGAGATAGAGCACACATCGTTGGGTGGTATTGACTGTTCCCTCGGTGCGCCTGTGCACCCTCCTCAAGTATGTGTGTGTTCTCTC
>NW_021156245.1:0-260 GCF_002837175.3 Physeter macrocephalus | reverse complement strand
AAAAGACACGTGAGATGGCTGGCTAAGCCCACAGGTTTACTGTTGGGGGGATAGATAGACGGTGGCCGAAGGGTTCCCAGAACACATTTGGGATTCCATCAGGAGCGTTTGGTGGCACGTGTAGGGAGGGAACACGGGAGCACATTTGTAGACTGTCCCGCCTTTGCTGTCTGCATGTTCGATTGGCTTCATTCTGGGTCCCTCTGCCAGGGAATGGTTGCCTTCGTGGCACAGTACGCTGTCTTCTCATGTGGGCCCCT
>NW_021156244.1:0-2154 GCF_002837175.3 Physeter macrocephalus | reverse complement strand
CAGGGAACTATATTCAATACCCTGTGATAAACCATAATGGAAAAGAATATATGTATAACTGAGTCACTTTGATGAACAGCAGTAATAACACATTGTAATTCAACTATACTTCAATAAAAAAATAAATTAAAAATAAAAGTATGCTTTTTTTTTCAAGAATAGGATTATCTTGATGACTGCAAATGAGCCATATAACTGAGGAGGCTCTCCCAGGCCTTGTGACTTGGGAGGAAGGAAGGCACAGGGACGGCCTAGTAGGAAAGTCTAGGAGTAAACAAGCCTCAGTACTGCAGTGAGGAGGGCAGGATCCCTGAAACTGGCCCTGGCTCCAGAGCCCAGCTACAACTCACGATGCTGCAACCATCACCATGGCAACCTTATCCTTAAGAAGAATCATACCATGCATTGAGTGTTTACCATGTCCCCTGCCATTATCTCACTTGATCCTTGCCACAGCACTCTGCGTATTGTACTTTCATGGTACTTGATATATCTCCATTTACAAATGAGGAAACAGTATCAGGGAGGTTAAGAAGCATCCCCAAGGCCACAGAACCAGCAAGCTTCAGGAACAAATTTCTCACAAGCTCTGCCTGGCTCTATTCCACCTGCCTAAGGCTAACCATTGCCAAGCAAGTCTCCTGGCTCAGCTCAGTGACTGGGTTGAATTAGTGTCTTAGGAAACGTTGATATAAGTTGAACCCAAGCGACACAGAGTAGACTTGTGGAAAGTTAGCAACAAGTGGCAGCTGAATGGTAATAAAGCCTTGATGCCCATTGCTTCCCAAAAGTCTGTTTGAAGGAGGAAATGAGGGGAGAGATTGGCTGGGAGTTCCTGAAAAATGGCATCTTTGATTTTTCCATTTGCCAAGTCACCGTTTCCCTGTCCAAGGTTGTGAGTGAACAGGCAGAGCTGGGGGAACGCTATAGCTCCAGACCATCACCAAGGCCTTTACTGAAATCCCCAGGGCCAGGGAGCCACATGCCTGTACACAGCAAGCTTGGCTCTGAGTTCCAGTCCTCTTAACAAACCAGATGCCCTTGTCTCCTAGTGACCTTGCTCAAAATCATAGAACTTCAGAAATGGAAAGAATCTCAGATGTCACTTGGCTTAACTCCTTTCTCTTTTTCATCACACCCACCCTTCCTCTACCCTGGACTTGACTTTACCAAGGAAGAAATTCCAGGGAGGAGAAAACCAGAGAGAAGAAACAACTTGCTTGAGATTATACAGATAATTGTTACAGAGTAGAAGCTGAACTCAAGTTTACTATGGGCCAAGAAATACACTGATATTTTATAAATAAAATTCCATTTAAACTTATAACCATTCACTGAAGCAGGCATAATTATACCCATTTTATAGATGGAAAAATAATGCCCAAGGATATAAATAACTCACCAAGGTAAAACTAACAAACAAAATGTTATTTGAACACAGATCAGCCTAAGCCATAAAGCCAAAGCCCTTTTCAAAAAAGTCTATTGGCCACTAGGGTTAAGTAAGAAGTTACCCTGGTCATAATACTGTGAGGTATATATTGTTATGTTTTTAGTTCCCTCGTACTCTCCTTACCTCGGTGCTCTGTCTCTCAGTCCAGAGGATGCACACAGACATGATGATGGAAACCAAAGCGAGACCTCTTCCATGGGTGCGGTGAGGCAGAGAGCCAACAACAGAATTCAAGACCGGAACCAGCTTGGGCTGGATATATGCCAGAGTGTATGGAAGACATGCTCAAGGGTCAGAAGAGACAAGTGGCATCTCAAAGATGCCAGAATAGCAACAGACAGATGGAGATTAAAAAACAAACACACTTTCTCTGCCAACAGTAGTGTGTCAGGTGCTCCTATCCATTGTAGCACCAATACTTGGGGAAAGAAGGGGATAAAGGAGAGAGAATCCTAAATTTGACAAGGACCTACAGTGAAGAGATTAAGTTTTCTGCATTACGCAAGAAAGAAGCTCAAAGTCAGAATAAAGTGACTTATAGATAAATAAAGATGGCATTTTTTACACTCCTAGGTGACTATGAACATTGATATGTGCTACTTCTCAAGATCTTTTTGTGACTTTAACACAAAACAATTATACAATAGTATTGTCCCTGTAATTGGGTTAAACTGATTATTCTATCATGCTACCAAGTTGGA
>NW_021156243.1:0-2154 GCF_002837175.3 Physeter macrocephalus | reverse complement strand
TGCTGCTGGCTCAACTGGTGTTCTATTCAAAAGGAGTAGCACTTGCAAAATGGCTCCATCACGATTCACACTTGGGTTCTACCTCACTGGAGAAGCAGGGGCACAGTGGAAGGAGAGGACGTGCAGACAATGCTGCGGCACGCATTCGCAGGCTCATGTACGTTGTTGTAAGCATACACGGAGAACTACACTTCTGCAGATACACGTGTAGCTACACATGGAATCGTCCACGATCACGTGCTTAGGTGTAATTCCTCAGATAAAAAGGCATAGAAGGGTGCTACCTGCAGCTTCACGTAGACACGAGCGAGCAGGTGTATAGAGCGTAGCTCAGACAGTCATTACAAGTATGCTGGCGTACGCTGTCACACGTACAGGTTTTCTAGTGGGCACACGTATAATTCCTACCAAACACCGTGGATATACGCCTCCTCAATATGCCTTCTGTTTTTCTTTCTAAGCTCCCCAGGATCGAGAGAGGAATCCGGGGGCATCCCATGATGTTGCCTTTCCCCGTAACCCTCGTGTCCAGTTGATGTCAACTCATGCTGAAATTGCCGCATGGGCCCGTCACCCCCATGGCATGCTACGCCGCATATCTTGTCATGCAAAGCAAATGTAGTACCAGAACAAGACAGACGCATGCTTGCTAAACCCACGTGAAGTCAAGGGCGCGTCGACACACGTAATAGTGCAGCACACAAGATTTTGCTGACACATCAATCACACACAGGTGTGGCTCCTCAGTATCGGTAAACACACTCGTGCGGAGAACCCGTGAGGGTGTATGTGAAGTCAGTGGATACGCAGACATATCCTTGAATGCAATAACTCTTTTGGGAGACTGGACGAGCTTGTACGCAATAGCGGGCAACAGAGTAGAGCGCGTCCTGTGGTAGTCAAAGTCTTCTGAAATCAGAACTTCTCCACTGTGTTCAGCTGCAACCTTTTGTCTATATATGGCTTGCATTGAGCTCCCTGTGCAGCCACCTCCGTGCGTGAAAATCCAAGCGAGACACCGTGGCAACCGTGTTTGCTACATGTCTGCTGGTGTACGCATGCGCCTGCGAAACTTCCATGTCATCCCACAGCTACGTAATACGCTCACACGTGATGTCGCTATTGCTTTACAAATCAGAAGCTGGTGTTCGATGAAATTTGGCAGACATGCGTGAGGCATACGCGCCCTGATATTCGCACGAATAAAACATATCTGCTACTTTCACCTTGAGAAGGGTGTTTTGAGCTCAGAGCCGACGTGCACCTGCTGCCTTTGCCGAGCACGCAGTGGTGGTGCCACACTCATGTAGATGTAACGTACATATGTACAGGGCATGTGAAAACAGAGTCAACCGGCAAACTGGTGAACGGCTGCTTGAGCGAGCCGCTCTACGCATAATCAAACCCACATACCACTTGATGATTACTGAGAGAAACGAGATGCAATTCTGCACAGTGCGTAAACCGTGAAGAGCCGACAGTTCACGGGGAATGGTGATTCTACATCTGTGCACCTCAGAGATATTGTCAAGATGGGCTGCAAAAATGCTATTTCTCCTGAGCTTGCGTTTGAAGGTCCCGCGAAGCGCGTTAAGTTTTTCGCGGGTCACTTGTGCCGCCACGTAGACTCTCTTGTCCAGTTCAACACGATTTTTCAGTTTCAGGCGTTCAAATCAGATGTTCACGGGGACACAGGTGAGTAGCTCACGTTTTCCTTGCAAAAGGTCTCCTTTCGCGGACGAACAGGGGCTACCATTATCTGTTTCTCCAGGAGGATCGGTGAATGCGCTATTCGAGCTGGTGACAGCAGTGTGGTGTTCTGCAGTAGCGTCTTCAAGTGAGCTGTTTTGTTCCTCACTTATACCCAGAGGCCTTGGCAGGTGCTGCTTCAACTCCTTGTGTTGCTGCGTTGAGAGGTCTTGCGACTGCGGTTGCTGTTGCGCCAACTGCTGCTGCGCGGGGTGGAGCTGCTGCGTTGAGTCGTGCTGCGGCCACCGCTGCTCTGTACATAGCTGCTGCTTGTGCGACAGGTGTGCTGAAGTTTGTTGCTGCTGTCTTGTCTTTCTCTCGCACAAAAACCCCTCTGGCCGTCTCCCTCTCAACAGAGAGGTCGTTACTGCTTTGGTTACAGTACTGCTGTCGTCCTTCCGCGTA
>NW_021156242.1:1704-2154 GCF_002837175.3 Physeter macrocephalus | reverse complement strand
ATTTTCCCAAGGCGACGCCCGCCTTATTCCCGGATACTACCTGTAACCACTGACGGTTAGGTTTGCTGGCCGACCATTTTGATGACGTATCGCCCACGACTGAGATTGCCGATGAGAATGCGCGGATAATCTACCCACGATTCGTGGATGTCGCTGCGCTGTTCAATATTTAAACGCTTCGCGACATGGTACTGTTAGACATATGTTCCCTTCGCCTCTTTACGCAGGGACATTCTCAGAAAGAGAAACTATCTTCCTAGTCTGCAACTGTGTTGAATACATCCAAGCGCGGCAACGAGGCATTGCTTGCAGTTTGTGTACACACTAGTGCCGTGATTCAAGCCCACGGAAGCTGTTCTCCACCAGCTGACAGAACACAGTGCTGCGCAAACACGTGTCAACTTCATCTCCATAGATTCCAGATCGGTTCGGCTTTAGATGAGATCTCGA
>NW_021156242.1:0-256 GCF_002837175.3 Physeter macrocephalus | reverse complement strand
GCAAGCATTTTGCGGCTGATGAGTAATTGCGTCGATTCTGCACTGCTCACCGGACCGGTTGTCCTGGAGATCGCCACGATGGGGGTGTGACGCAGAAGGAGCACGGACGTCCTTTGTCAAGTACCGATATTTGTACATCGGTTGACATCTGTGAGGTGACTTCATCCTATGGACGTCAGGAATGCCGACCCGCGCGGAGGCTATACTTGCAACGTGAACTCGGAGCACAAGTCTTAGGTTTACGAGATCGGCGCCG
>NW_021156241.1:0-2155 GCF_002837175.3 Physeter macrocephalus | reverse complement strand
AAGCAATTCGGGATGAGCGCTCCCTCCTACGTAATTCCACATTAAGAAGTAGAACCTGGAGATCACCCTGCGTACCTGGAAGACCGTTTTGATTAACGAATCTATTTTCCATTGTTCCCTATGCTTCGTTCCAAGCAAGTGTGCGTATCTGTGCAAGCGTGCACTACAGTAGGAGCCACTCAAAAGTCCAATGCAGCAGAAAACTGAAAGAAATGTCGCTTGCAGAAACGCTTTTCGTACACCACATCCACGTGATACAGAACACTTCCTAATTCCTTAGTCAGAATCTAACACTTCCTCATTCCTTAGTCAGAATCTAAACAATTACAATTGCAAAGCTTTCATGAGTACCTCAGATTCACATGAAACACTTCACTGGGATTACGTGTGCGCGCAGTCACGCTTTGAGAAAGGACGTTACCTGTGAACGCCAATGGTTGGCCCGCACACGGTTGGACGGATATGCGTACGCGTCTCTCTTGTATGCCCAGTATGTAAAGGGGCAGAACGTGGCAACGATGCATACGAGAGACAACTTGTGGCCCTTGTGCGTAGCACACACAGGTGTAGCAGGCGTATGCATGTCCTCCTGGTATCACATGGAGTTGTTTGATGGATGCAGATGATGTCTTCGAGAGTGTGGTGATGGAAAAGGTGTTATGCCGTCTCTGAGGACCTCCTGAAGGCCTTTCTGCAGGTGAAAGTGCACGCAAGGATGCTGCAACATGAGGTTACCACATACATGTATGTACATAAATCGTGGTACCACAAGTGTTTACACGTGCTAGATGCGCTGTGCTGCTCCGAAGAAGTAAGTAGTTTATTTGCCTCTGTGTACCATTTCAGACATAATGTGCGTACACACATGCACAGCAAGTGAACAAATTTATCTAATTCTCTACCTCGATATACATCTATACATATATACAAATACGTGTATACCTTTACGGACACTCAACGTGGAAGTTCTTCAAGCTGCACAAATAGCACTTCTGTGAACCCAGGAGATCTCAGTGGAACTTTTGTTCACACTTGTCTACGTTTGTGTCTTCGCTTTGTGCTGGTTTATCAGCGCAGATGTTCAAAAATACCCAGAAATACTTGCATTTCTGTTGTCTTACCAGGAGGGCGACCTCATCACAGACGTCCCCCCCAGCTTTGCTCTTCACACGCGTCTTGATAAACGGTGCTGTGGCGAAAAAAGAGCTTGCGCTCAGACCCACTTTCGATGCTTTTCAGCTCTGCCGCCCAAGTGACGCTCCTCAATGTATCTTCTAGCGTCAGCGTAATTTTGAACAAAGCCAATATTAAGATGTGAGCGCGGAAGTGCACGCCCGCTCGGAACATATCAGTTCGCATCTACGCGTGGACTACGGCTTCGAATATATATGTAGACGCCACAAATGAAGTAGGTACTGCCAAAACCATGTAGACACGACAATGCCTGGCATATGTGAGGACTTAGTATCGACAGTGCATTTGTCGTCAGTCGTGTCACTTTTTTCTCTGTTTTAGGTATCTGCGTCAAACATCGTAACAGCAACTTTGCAAAGTTCTCCAGCCTCCCTGCTTGCACGTCATTTTTTCAGACTTCCTAGACAAAAGCAGTCCATAAGCCGGAACACGAGGACCATACAGGACAAAATAAAGGACATGGACGAGGTACACAAACAGTCCCTACCACACACACATGTACAACTAACTCCTGCTACCGCTACTACTGCAACTAGCGCCGCTTGTGCTACTACTATTGCTGGTACAGTGACACTGGCTACGGCTGCGGAAGCTGCGGTTGAAAGACCCCCACTCCTATTCCCCCTACTCAGCAGGTGCCCAAAATTAATCAGTCCAGGTCAGCTGCTGGCTTCGCTTCAGCTGTCTAAACGAAGACCAGAAGGCCGAGCATGACTGAAACATTACATATTGGGGAATGTATGTAAGATCCCACTTTTACGCGGACAGCACTGCTTTGGAGGTAGGAGGACCACACGCGAAATAATGGGTTCGTCTCCGCAGCTACCGTAGCACACCTGCTTCCCCTACAGGGATATTCTAACCGATACTCGTGTACTAAAATGTAAGTATGTGTGTGCAAACAGGTGAGCTTCAGAGCCAAATCTTCTTTGTGTAGCACCTCACGGCGGTCACATGCACG
>NW_021156240.1:1843-2155 GCF_002837175.3 Physeter macrocephalus | reverse complement strand
AGGTTTGAGAGACAGCTGGGACATTCTCTTCTGAGCGTCGTCGTATTCCCCGCCGATGTCGTCCCCTATGACAAGTAGTAGCAGCTATGGGGATCCTACTCGCGATGCCTGCTGGTGTCGACTGTGGAAATCAACATCGATGATATCCATATCAGCGCTGGGAAGCGAGGATTTTGCACAGCCGCTACGGGATTGCTGATATCAAGTGGAATGGTTCTCATGCTCGAAGTTCGGGGCTGTCGACAGCTGAAGGTGGTCGAGCAGGAGCGTTTAATGATGAAGCAGTGTGTCACGCGAGGTAACACCTTGAAG
>NW_021156240.1:0-476 GCF_002837175.3 Physeter macrocephalus | reverse complement strand
TGGTGGCTAGAGTGCAGCGCGTCACGTAGCATATCTCATTTGGTGTCTGTAGCGGGTGGAGAGCAGTGGTGCAGGATTTAGTGGAGTTAGAGTGTCTAGACTGAGGCAGCATGGCTGTTGCCTCCTTTAGTCCATGTTGCGTGTAATCCAGCGAGTATGTTCAGCGACAACATTTTCAGCGGGAAGAGGGAGGAATACAGACACGGATCTTGCTGTGGTCGAGCCTATGGATGATACGGACGAGACGTGAGCGTGAAGTGGAATTTGCCTGCCAGCAACGGGCGGACGTGGTATTTCGATTGAACAGCAAGAACAGGTGGTCGAGCTGACGGACGCGACCGATGGGAAGAAGGCGGCGAAAGTAATGGATGATTTAGCCAGGTTGCGCGTGATGCGGCTACATTTCTCATGAATGCCGGTTGAGTGTATTTCCTAAGAAAGGACATCCGCGCCTCGATCCATCCACGTGATACGCA
>NW_021156239.1:1932-2155 GCF_002837175.3 Physeter macrocephalus | reverse complement strand
AAGTAAAGGAATAAAACACGTGGGAATAAACCTACCTAGGGAGACAAAAGTCATGTATGCAGAAAAGTATAAAAAGCTGACGAATAAAATTAAAGATGATACAAACCAAAGGAGAGATATACCGTGTTCTTCAACTGGAAGAATCAATACTGTGAAAATAACTATACTACCCATAGCAATCTACTTATACAATGCAATCCTTCTCAAATTACCAATGGCATTT
>NW_021156239.1:0-213 GCF_002837175.3 Physeter macrocephalus | reverse complement strand
GTAAGAGATTACTAGAAGCAACGCTCTACTAATAAAATGGACAATCTGGAAGAAATGGATAAATTCTTAGAAAGGTACAACCTTGCAAGACTTGCCCCGGAAAATATTGGAAATACGAACATAAACAGTACGAGTAATGAACTTGAAACTCTGATTACAGATGGTCCAACAAACAAAAGTCCAGGACCAGATGACTTCACAGGATAATTCCAT
>NW_021156238.1:1796-2155 GCF_002837175.3 Physeter macrocephalus | reverse complement strand
CGGGAGGAGTCTTGATCTCAACACCAGGCAGCAGTTAACGAGCACAGGTGAATGTTACGCGTGCCTTGAATAGGGTGCGTACGGAAGATGTGGTGGACCGACAGTTGCACGTTAGAGGGTGTACCTGAACCGGATAAATTTCAAGGAAGTGCTGTTTTGTGAGGGTACTGTGCGAGCAGAAGTGCAGCAAATGCTGCACTTCTGCAGCAGGAAAGAGGCGTCTCGCTGCGGTAGGAGACCTGAGGTAGCAGGTTTGCGGAGAGGCGCAACCACACGTGATGTGTTCGCATACGTGCATGTGCTGCTGAAGACTAAACGGGGAGTTGCACGTAGGTACGACTTTGGGATAAGGGGGGAAT
>NW_021156238.1:0-748 GCF_002837175.3 Physeter macrocephalus | reverse complement strand
ATGTATATATATATATATATAGGATGAGGGTATAAACTGTAAGGCGCAGCTGGCGAGCTTGTAGTGCGTGCGCTTGTTGCCTGAGAGAGCGCATCTATACACCCACATTCGTCACCGGCGTGTGGGCCAGTGTATTAAAATGACAGAACGTTGCCTCACAAATCTGCGTATGCAGTCCGTATCTGCCAGTGTACGGAAGCGCACGCCTTACCGGCAATTATGGCTTTTAATATTTCTACACACGCGGGTGGCGGTCCAGCGAGTGCACGCATACCTTGCCTACGGCAGCGAAGAATGGCCTCTTTGTCCTTATGAATTGGGGATAAATCTGTAGGTATGCAGCTGTTGACGCGGGCGTGTCTGCGCATGCGTGCAATTCACTACCCTCGTAAAGTCCTGATGCGCTACCCCAACGTCATAGGGGTGAGGTATTCTTTGACTGAGGGTTGCAACGCGCAATCCGTTAAGTGTACGAGTTCACTTCACCACGTTAACTACTCTGGTCACAGCGCGAAATAGCAGGACTTGCCATGAGTGTAGAGCACCAGGATAGTAGACACGTATGTCAAGCAGGTGTACTCATTTAGTCGATGAACATCTGAGGTGCCACAGAAAGCCAAGGCAGATTACTGTACGGTGGCGCTGTCTCCGCTTGTACTTTTTACGTAATCTACTGTTGGGCGTAAACATTCAAAGAGAAACATATTCCCGTAAGCGTTCGGCCTTTCACTGAAGAGTGTCTCTTTGC
>NW_021156237.1:0-2155 GCF_002837175.3 Physeter macrocephalus | reverse complement strand
ACCACATTACACCACATGCTATATACTAAGGTTCTCTAAGTAAGCTTCAGGACCATACCCCCAAAATGTTGTCGTATATCCTTCCTGTACTAATAAACACTCATTGTTTTTACTCTCATTCTACTGACCATTATCTCAGGAAATATAATTGTATAAGAAGCTCACACTGGTTAATGGTAATCCCATTCTAATAAAAAACACGAACCCATAAGCTACAGAAGCATCCAACAAATATTTCCTAAAACAATCCACCACATCAATACTACTTATAAAGACTATTATCATTAATCTAATATACTCTGGTCAAGGAACACAATGAATAACAAAAATCTTTAATCCAACAGCAACCACCCTCATGACAATCGCCCTTGTCACAAAAGTAGGACTTTCCCCATTTCACTTCTGAGTGCCTGAAGTCACCCAAGGCGTCCCATGAACAGCAGACCTGATGCTAACAACATGATAAAATTGCACCCTTATCAGTTTTATATCACATGTCACCATACATCAACCTAAATATACTATTAACCATAGTGATATTATAAGCCATAGCTGGAGGCTGAGGCAGACATAGCCATACTCACCTGAAAAAATTACACTCTCCTCACCACTTGCCCATATAGGATGAATAACAGCTATTATAATGTATACTCAGATTATAACAATCCTAAACATACTAATTTATATCATAACAACACTATCTTCTTCTTATTTATGCAAAGATCATGTACTACAAGAGTATCATTATCACACACATCAGGTAAAACACCGCCCATCACAATCCTTTTCCTCACCAATATAGTATCATTAGGACATCGCCCATCACTATCAGGGTTTTTACCCAAATGAATACTTATCCAAGAGATAACAAAAATGACAACATCATTCTACCAACATTAATAGCCATCATAGCGGTCCTCAGCATATATTTCTACTTGCAGCTAACATACTCCACATCACTAACTATATTCCCTTCCTTAAACAACACAAACACAAAGCAATTTGAACACACAAAGAAATAACCTTCCTATCATTACCAATCATAATACCCAGACAATTACTATACATAACACCCATTCTACCAGTGCTGGACTAGGAATTTAGGTTAGTTCAGACCAAGAGCTTTCAAAACCCTAAACAAGTAAAATTTACTTAATTCCTAAAAATAAGAATTGCAAGACTTCATCCTACATCAATGGAAAGGAAAGCAAGCATTGTAATTAAGCCAAATCTTTATGAGATTGATGAGTTTTAACCCCAGGAAACTTTAGTTAACCGGCAACTCCTTTAGTCAACTGGCTTCAGTCTACTTCTCCTTCATTTGAGAAAGAAAAAAAGAAAACAAAAAGGCAGGAAAATCACCGGCAGAATTGAAGCTGTTTCTCTGAAGTTACAATTCAATTTGTTGATTCACCACAGGGTTTGCGAGAAAGAGGGCTCAATCTCTGTCTTCAGTTTTTCAGTCGAATGCTAGCTCAGTCATTTTACCTCTGTTCATACACTGCTGATTATTTTCAACAAATCACAAAGATATCGGAATTTATATTTGGTGCTTGAGCTGGAGTAGCAGGCAGCACCTTGTGTATATTAATCCAGGCCGAGCTATGCTAACCTGGAGCGCTACTTGGAGATTCCCAAATCTATAAGGTGGTCACAACAGCCCCTGCACTTGTAATAAAATTCTTTATAATTGTACCCATTATATTGCAGGGTTTGAAAACTCACTTGGGCCAATAATAACTCAGACACCTGAGGTAGCATTTCCCCGAATAAACCATGTAAACTTTTGACTACTTCCCCCATCATTCTTACCCCTACTCATGTCACCAATAGTAGAAGCTGCTTCTGGTTCCAGTGGACCGTGTATTCAGCTCTAGCCTGCAATCTGGCCCACGCAGGAGCCTCTGTCGACATAACCATTTCCTCGTTACATTTAGCAGGTGTCTCTTCACTACTTGGTGCTATTATTTTTATAACTATTGTCTTTCATACAAAACGAGCAGTCATATCCCAATACCAAACACCATTATGTGTTTAATCTTCCCCAACTACAGCCGTATTACTATAATTACCACTCTCAGCCCCAGCAGCCAGAACTGCCATACGGTTAAGAGATAGAAATCTCAACACTACTTTCGTGACACTGAAGGAGGAG
>NW_021156236.1:1480-2155 GCF_002837175.3 Physeter macrocephalus | reverse complement strand
GAAGCTGGTCGCCTCCTGAGGGAATACACAACATCCTGTCCCCCGACGGTTCCAAACAGGTAAGTACACGATGTTGTTCCGTGCATCGAGTGCGACACCCAGTCGGACAGGTGCAGGCCTTCTACATTACTGTTAGCTCCCAGTTTACAGATACTACCGCTGAGAAAGAACACACGTGCATAATAGGCCGGTATAGAACCCTACCGTTGTAGCATCGTAGGCGGCGAGTAGCCATTTCTGTAGTTGGCCGGTCATCTGCCATCTTGTGATTGCCCGCGGTCGCTGCTGCGTTGCCCTTCTGCCACGATGACAGCCGTGGTCGTCGCGTGCACGCTGCGCTCATGTGCCTGTGCTGCGTCTCCTCTCTGCGTGTCCTGTAGCCGCACTGCAGTCCTTAAAATGGATCTCCACGCTAACTGTTTCGCCGCGGCACTGCTGGTACTGCTTCTGGCGTCAAGGGCAACAGATGCCGCCCCTCATACGCCGCCTGCAGAGACGGAGGTGCCACAACCAGAGGGAACTGCTGTTTCATTGAATGTTGAGGGAGAGGACGCGAAGGCCGCCGGCGCCTTGTCACTGTGCAAAATGATGCCCCAGTTGACGCCAGCCGAGCAGCGGAATTGTGAAGTAACGTTGAATGTGCCGAACCTTGGAGAAAAATGGGAAGCGCTAACC